>NC_091243.1:3598876-3761376 GCF_040958095.1 Procambarus clarkii | reverse complement strand
CTTGAAAGCCACTTTAAAGTGACAAGACGAAAACTACAGAAAGTGGCTGAGACCGCTAACAGTCACATTCAAAGCCATAATAGAAAACACACGCAAACTGGCAAGAAAACACACGCAGACCAGTTAGAAAACACTCGCAGGCCAGCTAGAAAACACACGCAGGCCAGCTAGAAAACACTCGCAGGCCAGCTAGAAAACACTCGCAGGCCAGCTAGAAAACACTCGCAGGCCAGCTAGAAAACACTCGCAGGCCAGCTAGAAAACACACGCAGGCCAGCTAGAAAACACACGCAGGCCAGCTAGAAAACACTCGCAGGCCAGCTAGAAAACACTCGCAGGCCAGCTAGAAAACACTTGCAGGCCAGCTAGAAAACACTCGCAGGCCAGCTAGAAAACACTCGCAGGCCAGCTAGAAAACACTCGCAGGCCAGCTAGAAAACACTCGCAGGCCAGCTAGAAAACACACGCAGGCCAGCTAGAAAACACACGCAGGCCAGCTCGAAAACACTTGCCGACCAGCTAGAAAACACACGCAGACCAGCTAGAAAACACACGCAGACCAGCTAGAAAACACACGCAGACCAGCTAGAAAACACACGCAGACCAGCTAGAAAACACTCGCAGGCCAGCTAGAAAACACACGCAGACTGGCAGGAAGGCAGGAAAGCAGGAAAGAGAAGGCTGGGCGGACTGTATTTTCTTGGATTGTCGGAAAGCCTTTGACACAATACCCCATAAGAGGCTGGTACATAAGCTGGAGACAGGCAGGAGTAACTGGTAAGGTGCTCCAGTGGATAAGGGAGTACCTAAGCTACAGGAAAAAGCGAGTAACTGTGAGGGGGGAGAGATTTTAGAGTGGCGAGATGTTACCAGCGGGGTTCCACAGGGCTCTGTACTTGGACCCATCCTGTTTCTAATATATATAAACGACCTTCCAGAGGGTATTGAATCATTCCTCTCAAGGCTCGCTAATGATGCAAAAATTATGAGAAGAATCAAGACAGATGAAGATAGGCAGAGACTACAGGACGGCTTGGACAAACTGGTGGAATGGTCTAGAAAATGACTACACTTTCCTGAGTTTAACTTTAGTAAAGTAATGAAATTAGGCGAACGGAACAGGAGGCTGAACACAATCTACTATCTGGGAGGTGATATCCTGCAAGAGTCAAGTAAAGAAAAAGATCTGGGGGTTGATATCCACCGAACCTATCCCCAGAGGCCCACATCAAAAGGATTTCATCAGCGGCATATGCTAGACTGACCAACATAAGAAGTGCCTTTAGAAACATGTGTAAGGAATCGTTCAGGACCTTGTATACCACTAATTAAGACCAATTCTAGAGTATGCAGCTCCAGCCTGGAGTTCATACCTAGTTAAACACAAGACAAAGTTAGAGAAGATTCAGAGGTATGCCACCAAACTAGTCCTGTTACTGAGAGGAATGAGCCACAAGGAGAGGCTAGGGGAGCTGAACCTCACATCCCTGGAAAACAGAAGAGTAAGAGGAGACATGACAACCACCGACAAAATTCTTAGGGGGAATTGACAGGGTGGACAAAGACAAACTGTTTAGCACAGGTAGAACACGAACAAGGGGACACAGGTGGAAATTTTGTACCCACATGAGCCACAGAGACACTGGGAAGATTTTTATCATTCTCATAGTACTTAACAAATGAAATGCAATAAGTAATAATGTGGTGGAGGTACACACAGTTTCTAATGCAGATATGATTGAGTCCAGTAGGCTCAGGAATCTGAACACCAGTTGATTGATAGTTAAGAGGCTGGAGCAGAGAGCCAGAGCTCAACCCCTGCAGTCACAGCTAGGTAAGTACAACAACATAAATACACATACAGATATAGGCCACTAAGTGCCGAAGCTCACTCGATGCTTTTCTCATGGAGTGTCAAAATAAATTCTTCAATAACTACGTTCACTTCTGTTCTTAAGTGTGCAATCGGGTGAAAAAAAGTCTTACGTTTCCAGCCCACGTCAGCAATAATGGTTTCGCCAAGTCTCTCTCCTGGAAGCCAAACATCCTCCCCAACTTGCTAAGTACCGCGCCGGGTACTTAGATCGCCTCAGACATCTTTCCCCCCATTTTAAAACCCATTGAATTCTGCTTCCACTTCTGGAGAGGTGCCCTTCTGAAGTTCTCAGCCTCCTGCGCCGCAAGCAGGCTGACTTTTCTCAGTTGACTGCCGAAAGCTCTTACCAGCGGCACTCATTCACTAGCGAGAAGTCTCGTTGTTGCTCTCGTTACGTGGACTCGCTCTCTAGGTCACGCACAAAAACAGGTCTGTGGTGCTCCCTGCAAGTCATCCGGGATGACCTCTTTTTTACTTTATGTATGGCATCTTACTTATGTCCCTTGCGACGTTTTACTTGGGCTAAACAAGTCGTGTCACTTGGGTCCCCCCTCACGACGTCTTTCTTGGGCCCTCCACACGTCGTCTCACCCGGGCTACACATGTCGTCTCATCTGGGCTATTACCCGTCGTCTCGCTTGGTCCAAACACATAGCTAAACTTTAGACCTACACGTAGTCTCACAGAGGACCCCGTAGTCATCTCTGCTGGACCCCATACGTGGCTACAACCTTGACCCAACACATTGTCTTAAATCCGTCTCACGCCATCTGATCCCCCACCCCTCCCTCTCTCCTCTCTCTCTCTCTCTCTCTCTCTCTCTCTCTCTCTCTCTCTCTCTCTCTCTCTCTCTCTCTCTCTCTCTCTCTCTCTCTCTCTCTCTCTCTCTCTCTCTCTCTCTTTCTCTCTTTCTCTCTTTCTCTCTTTCTCTCTCTCTCTCTCTCTCTCTCTCTCTCTCTCTCTCTCTCTCTCTCTCTCTCTCTCTCTCTCTCTCTCTCTCTCTCTCTCTCTCTCTCTCTCTAGAATAATCATTACCATCGGACTTGGCACAGTCAGTGTTCTCGTGCCCACGAGTCTTCAAAACAAAGGCCCACTTCACAATAGCAGGGAATGAAGATATAAAGCTTGCTTCTCCTCAACACTATAAACCTGCCTGGCCCTGGGGAAGCAGCGAGGCCGAGGGCAGGCGAGAAATGCATTCTTTCATGTCCGTTCTTTGTGTATTTGTAGATAGAATAAGATTGAAAAATTTCTTATCTTCATTAGGGTTTGGTGTTGATATTATGGACTTTCAACCGGTGGTGTGATATCAAGGCCACCTCTTTAACTTGTTGATCAGTCACTGTGTATATTTTAGTACTTAATAAAGGTCACGACAAAGGTAAACTCGGTGGATGAATAATTAAAAGCGGAGTTTACTTTTAGTTTAAAATTCCTTAAATTTTATTTTATCCGGTGAAAGGCATTTCAGCAAATGAGAGGTAAATCATTGCATTTTAAAATACTTACTAACTAACTACCAGACAGTATACGTTATTCATGAACATTGCTCAAGCGCTAAATAAACTAGCGGTGTACATATGCTCAAAATGGGTTTGCTGTTGGGGCTAGGCCTATCATCCCCAGGAGAATTTAGGGGCAGCCATAATAGTTTACAGGCTAAGGTGCAGTTACTATTTTAAGTCTTAAACATAGTCTATGGCTAATGAAAACTGTGTAATGTACCGAGAACCGGGGTATACCTCTTCGGGGTATATCTGCCTTTACAAAGATCCATATAAGTTTGGTTTTACTTGAAGTATTAAGTTTTCTGTTGTATCCGTATGTGTTTGTTTCTTCCTTATGACTTAAATAGAGTAATGTTTCATATTTAGTGTTCTGCGTGTTAAAAGTTTGATATTACCTGATTATGTAGATTATAAGGTTTACTAGGCTTGTAAACCAAAGATTGTGGTTTACAAATCGAGACGAACATATAGAGGAACAGTTAAAATCACAAAATGTATTTACATATCTCTTTCTGTTGCCAACAAAAGGGAAACAATCATTTGGAATGATTAGTACTGCTAATCATGAGTGTTGGAAGGTAAACATTGTTATATTTTAAGAACTTTCGAGTATATAGTGCTAGTTGAAATGTTTTTTTGAATATTTACATCCAATAGGGGCCTTACATCCAGTAAGAGGCCTGACGGCTGAGTGGACAGCGCTCGGGATTCGTAGTCCTAAAGTTCCGGATTCGATCCCCGGCGAACGCGGAAACAAACGGGCAGAGTTTCTTTCACCCTGATGCACCTGCTAACCCAGCAGTAAATAGGTACCTGGGAGTTAGACAGCTGCTACGGGCTGCTTCCTGGGGATGAGTAACAAAAAGGAGGCCTGGTCGAGGACCGGGCCGCGGGGACGCTAAGCCCCGAAATCAGCGCAAGATAACCTCAAGATAACCAAGATACAGAACACTAAAGAAATGAACAAATCCACAAGGGCCGTGACGAGGGTTCGAATTCTCGTCACGGCCCTTGTGGATTTGTTCATTTGATACATCACGTTAGTGTGATCTGTGTGTGTACTAAAGAAATGTTCCCAGCGTCGATGTATCAGTCAAAATGAACATTCATGAATATAAACTTGATATTACAGTGAAAATCAAATATGAAATTGACACTTGCCTTTTGATTACATTAAACAATCCAGACTATATCAGTGATAAATAGATATATTGCATGCAACAATCACGGAGTGGTGCAGCGTTAAACAAAACTGGATATTGGTATGAAGATCAAAGCAATGTCATGCAATTAAACAAAAACTAAAAAAAACATAACCCCAGTTTAAAGCTTGATGTAAAAATAGACGAATGACAGCATGAAGATATGACAGGAACGTGTTCCTTGGGCTGGACGGTAGGGAGATGGTCTCACCTCATGCAGGTCGGTGCTCAATCCCCAACCGTCCAAGTGGTTGGGTATACCATTCCCTTCCCGCCGTCCCATCCCAAATCGTGATCCATTCCAGATGCTATATAGTCGTAATTAATATATGCTTTGTGCTCTCTCCTGATTGTTTCCTTCCCTTGAGTGACGCTGAGCGCTGCACAACAGCTCGTCATAACTAACACGTCCTTGTGCTACATTATGGTAAACAACGTACCGAATGCAACGTGCTATGACAAATAACGGGTCACCCAAATGTACGTTTTCTATACATCAGTCATTAGGTATGGTAGGTGGCTTGGGTTCGTGCGTTTTTGATTGGGTTAGTGTGTTGGATTTTGTACATCGTGGCAAATGGAGATAAGGACAGTGTTACAGCCCTGCTCCTGTGCCAGGTAAGTCCACTACGGGCTCACCATAGTCCGTGCTACTTGTTACAGCCCCGCTCCTGTGCCAGGTTAGTCCACTACGGGCTCACCATAGCCCGTGCTACTTGTTACAGCCCCGCTCCTGTGCCAGGTAAGTCCACTACGGGCTCACCATAGCCCGTGCTACTTGTTACAGCCCCGCTCCTGTGCCAGGTAAGTCCACTACGGGCTCACCATAGCCCGTGCTACTTGTTACAGCCCCGCTCCTGTGCCAGGTAAGTCCTCTACGGGCTCACCATAGTCCGTGCTACTTGCCCCGCTCCAGTGCCAGGTAGGTTACGGGCTCACCATAGCCCGTGTTACTTGGAACTTGTTCCGAGTAGCTGAATCTATAAAAACAGGTGTGTTTGACATATTTTTTTTTTTTGCATCAGGTACACAGTTTGTCACTGCGGTAAATTTTCAGTAACCAGAATATAATGGAGAAGCTGGTGAGTTTCTTGGGAGGGGAATTACTCTCATGTGAGTATATACTTCCTTACTGCACAAATATGTATACTCCTAACCAGGACACGGATACATAAAGCACTTACGCAAGCACTTACGAACGTGTACATCTTTCCTAAATCGTTGACGAAAGATTGAGGAAAGAACCCTCTATCACTTCGCCGTTGACGGCTTTGGTTACATTTATTAGTTTACAAGCATGAAAACTTCCCAATAAACTGTTGTTATTGATATAAAAAGCCTCCTGGTGCTTCGGAGCTCATTAACTGTTTAATAATTGTAAACAAAGCCACCAAAGATTGAGAAACAAGTGTACAGTTTCGTAAGTGCTTGCGTAACTGCTTTATAAATCCGAGTCCAGATATTATTAAACACACAGGATTTGTTTGTTGTTGTTTAAGATTCGCTACCTGGAACAAAAAGTTCCAAGTAGCACGGGCTATGGTGAGCCCATAGTGAACACCAGGAGAATGATGAACTGAATAACTCCTCTTTTCATTTACGTGCAGTTATAATGACATAATATAGCAGGACACGTGACATATGAATGTATTTCTGGCAGCAATAGTTACCTTAGCCGGCGGTTACTTTGCAATGATTTCGGGGCTCCAAATCCCCGCGGCCCGGTTCTCGACCAGGCCTCCTCGCTGCTGATTACTGATTGGGACTGACCATCTTAGTAGCTTGATTTATTTCCTTGAAGGAGACCAATGGCGAGAACATGGATGGAAACAGGGGGGGGGGATGGAATTACCAGGGGAAAGCGCCAAGCCATTGTGACTATATAGCACTGGGAAGGGCTCAGGATAATTTTCCGAGTAGCTTAATCTATAACAACAAACAACTCAGGATATGGATTTGGGATGGGACGGAGGAAAGGAATGGTGCCCAACCACTTTGACGGTCGGGATTGAACGCCGACCTGCATGAAGCTAGACAGTCGCTCTACCGTCCAGCCCAAGTGGTTGGACAAGGAGGGTGGAAGGGGGGATAATATATATAAATTTGGGAACCATTGCTTTAGTAGTAGCTCTTACTGCTAGGTTAACAGGTGCATGAGGTGTAAGGAAATGTGGACTACCGTATCGCCCAGTACGGGAAGAGAACCCGGGACCATGAGGGTTGAGGCCCTGGGCAGTATAGTGTCCAAACTTCAACACTTAACGATCATCCAGAAGTTTAAAATTAATATTGCAACTCCTCCAAATCATTGTAAATAATTTTCAAGTTACAGAGCAAATGTATTTCCATCCCATTTATTGGTATAGTATATATGCCTATTTATACTATGTATATACTATATATTTATATATAATACATATTAATAGTGTATATTTTTGTAATTATCAATATTTCAAGTGACAACTTTGCTCGTTTGTAATTATATCATATAAAAGAGCGAGACCAGGAGAACAACTAAAAAAGTTGTTTAGTAAATGAAATAAGCAAATTATCTAAGCAATAACTGGTTCAACAGCAATTAAAGGCGTCACCAGTATCGTTAAGTTTATTTACAGTCAACACCAATAAAAATCCTCGTTGAACGAGGAGTGGACCCTCTTCCCCCCCCCCAAACCCCTCTTCCCCCCCAGACCCCTCTTCCCCCCCAGACCCCTCTTCCCCCCCTGACCCCTCTTCCCCCCCCTGACCCCTCTCCCCCCCCCAGACCCCCTCTTCCCCCCCAGACCCACACTTTCCCCCAGACCCCCACCAGACCCTCTCTCCCCCCCCCAAGATGCTCTCCCCCACCCCCCTCTCCAGACCCCTCTCTCCAGTGTTCTTTGTTGTTGGAATAAACCCCTACTGTTCCCTCCCCAGGGGGGGGGCCAACCATGCCATTTGGTACCTCGGTCCTTATATCCCATCTTTTCTCTCTTGGATTTAATCCTCTTTCTCTCATCCCTCTCTTGCCTCACCTTCTCTCTCCCTTGCTTCACCTCTCTCTCTCTCTCTCTCTCTCTCTCTCTCTCTCTCTCTCTCTCTCTCTCTCTCTCGCTTCACCTCTCTCTCTCGCTTCACCTCTCTCTCTCTCTCCCTCTCTCTCTCTCTCTCTTCACCTTCCGTCTCCATGGGTTCGACATTAAAATTCATGTCAAACTCATTGTCTATAATTTAATTAATTTTATATTGCTCTATCTCTGTACAAAACTTTCTCTAAGAGCGCTTGATGTAGCTCGTGTTTCTTGGTGCGTAGAGCTATCGCCATCTGAACCAATTGTGTTATGGACCATTTGTTCTCAGTAACGGCTAAATTATATGTATCTTTTATAATAATTCTTCGTGTTATCTAGTTATCTTAGCTACTGGTTTTTTTATTCATCCTGCCCTCTATATGTCCTTATAACTGCCCGTGCTACTCCACCTGGCCTCATAATTGTTCTTGCTGCTCCACCTTGCCTCATAACTGCCCGTGCTACTCCACCTTGCCTCATAACTGTCCTTGCTACTCCACCTTGCCTCATAACTGTCCTTGCTACTCCACCTGGCCTCATAACTGTTCTTGCTGCTCCACCTGGCCTCATAACTGTCCTTGCTACTCCACCTTGCCTCATAATTGTTCTTGCTACTCCACCTGGCCTCATAACTGTCCTTGCTACTCCACCTGGCCTCATAACTGTTCTTGCTGCTCCACCTGGCCTCATAACTGTCCTTGCTACTCCACCTTGCCTCATAACTGTTCTTGCTGCTCCACCTGGCCTCATAACTGTTCTTGCTGCTCCACCTTGCCTCATAACTGTCCTTGCTACTCCACCTGGCCTCATAACTGTTCTTGCTGCTCCACCTGGCCTCATAACTGTTCTTGCTGCTCCACCTGGCCTCATAACTGTCCTTGCTACTCCACCTGGCCTCATAACTGTTCTTGCTGCTCCACCTTGCCTCATAACTGCCCGTGCTACTCCACCTGGCCTCATAACTGTTCTTGCTACTTCACCTTGCCTCATAACTGCCCGTGCTAGTCCACCTGGCCTCATAACTGTTCTTGCTACTCCACCTTGCCTCATAACTGCCCGTGCTACTCCACCTGGCCTCATAACTGTTCTTGCTACTCCACCTTGCCTCATAACTGTTCTTGCTACTCCACCTTGCCTCATAACTGTTCTTGCTACTCCACCTGGCCTCATAACTGTTCTTGCTACTCCACCTTGCCTCATAACTGTTCTTGCTACTCCACCTTGCCTCATAACTGTTCTTGCTACTCCACCTTGCCTCATAACTGTTCTTGCTACTCCACCTTGCCTCATAACTGTTCTTGCTGCTCCACCTTGCCTCATAACTGACCGTGCTACTCCACCTTGCCTCATAACTGACCGTGCTACTCCACCTTGCCTCATAACTGTTCTTGCTGCTCCACCTTGCCTCATAACTGACCGTGCTACTCCACCTTGCCTCATAACTGACCTTGCTACTCCACCTTGCCTCATAACTGTTCTTGCTACTCCACCTTGCCTCATAACTGCCCGTGCTACTCCACCTGGCCTCATAACTATTCTTGCTACTCCACCTTGCCTCATAACTGTTCTTGCTACTCCACCTTGCCTCATAACTGACCGTGCTACTCCACCTTGCCTCATAACTGTTCTTGCTGCTCCACCTTGCCTCATAACTGACCGTGCTACTCCACCTTGCCTCATAACTGACCGTGCTACTCCACCTTGCCTCATAACTGACCGTGCTACTCCACCTTGCCTCATAACTGACCGTGCTACTCCACCTTGCCTCATAACTTTCCTTACTGCTCCACCTTGCCTCATAACTGTTCTTGCTGCTCCACCTTGCCTCATAACTGACCGTGCTACTCCACCTTGCCTCATAACTGACCTTGCTACACCAAACTACTCTTCCAGTTGCCTGGACTGTGTTGTGTGACCCGGTAACAATGTTACCAGAGCTGGCCAGGCCGGGGCCTGTCCTGCCGCGGTCGTAGTCTGCTCAATATATATTGTACTCCTCTCTCGTGACACAGGAGGAGGCAGAGGATACACAAAATACTTTCTGCACCTTATAACTAAATTCCACTCGTCGCCTTCTGAAGCATTAATACCAAAACCCAAAATCTATATAATAAACATCAATTAGATTTCTCTGAGTGTTAAGTGGAAATAATGTGAGGGAATAAAACAGCAATTTAAGGCTCAGAGTTTGGCAACATGTGACTTGGCTTGAAATAAACAACACAAGTTCAACAATACAGCGCAGGAGGCAGCCGGCGTGGGTGAGATGTTACAGAGTTTGTGTGGCCCTAATTTTATTGATAAAGTATTATTCTTTGATAAAAAGTTGCCTTGCCTGCACACGCTGCTGCGGAGTCTTCTGTGATGAAGAGCTCGGGCAGGAGGAAGAGGAGGAGGAGGAGGTGGGAAGAGGAGAGATTTTCAGGAGAAAGCGCCAAGCCATTACGGTTATACAGCACTTACAATGGGTCAGAATAAGGATTTGGGATGGGACGGGGGAAGGAATGGTGTCCAACCACTTGAACGGTCGGGGATTGAACGCCGACCTGCATGGAACGAGACCGTCGCTCTATCGTCCAGTCCAAGGAGGAGGGAGGGAAAGCCGGGTGTAGAAGACTGAGAGAAGGTGGTATAAGTATATTTTTATATTTCACACACACATCACAATAGCGTGATGCATCAAATGGACAAATCTGGAATCTTCTTGGACGTAGGTTCGAACCCTCGTCACGGCCCTTGTGGATTTGTTTTTATTTTTATATGCTTGTTTTTTTCATCTTGAGACAATAGGCGACCGTGTGTTGAGTGTGTGGCCGCGTGTTGAGTGTGTGACCGCGTGTTGAGTGTGTGGCCGCGTGTTGAGTGTCCACGCTGGTGGACAGCGACTCAACATCAAGAGACATTCTCACTTCTGATGCCTTCGAACCTCGCAGTAAGTCAACAAATTCCCTTTGGAGACTTAATGTTGAAGGCGTGTGACACGTATGAAGTTAAGAGAGTTGTGTCACTTAGCCAGTCTCTGTACGTGGACGTAGGTATCTGGCTGCTGATGGGTCGATGTGGGTCTCCTGGTTTGTGGGTCTTGACAGTTCCATACGTATTTCCAGGTTTGCACTCTCCAGTCGCCCCGGCATGGAACCCCTACCTAAAAAAATAAAATAAAATAGGCAGAAGATCCAAAAATATGTAACGACTCGTTTCTGAGCTATGGTGAAAGACTGAGGGAACCGACCCTCTCTTCACTAGAGGAAAGAACAAAAAAATAGAGAGGGCAGATATGATCACGGCGTATACGATATAAAGCGGGACTACACGAAGCAGATTTAGAAGCAATGTTTAAATTAAGTAACAAGAACGAGAAACTTGGAAAGAACAGAAGAAAAAAAAATCGGAAACTGGGGAATTTTTTTTTATAATAATAATAATAATTACCATGTTTCTGTCATGCTCCTGTCATTTAGTGGAGCATTATATCTCATTATTACTGCTATCTTTGGTTCTATCATTGTCACGGTGGCATCTGAACCCCTTTCACAGTCCGGGATAACTACCTCCTGATTTCATTAATTATAAGTGAAAAATACGTCCCCTTCCAATTTTTTCCCATTCACCGCCACCATTTCTACCTTACTACGTACTTACCAGCCTATCACTGCATCTATCTCTTTGAACTCACCGCTTACACCTCATTGTCTCCTTCAGTTGGCCACACTCATCCTTCGTTTCTCCTTTCCTTCAAACTTTCTTTCTGCCTTTCTCTTATTCCCCCCTTCCTTCCCTCCCTCCCTCTCCCATCACACAACAAAGCTCTCCCAACACCTCACCCCCCCCCCCCACCAACATTTATCATGAAAATTTTTCCCTCACCGTTGACGTGTCTCCGTAAAGTGGGAAAGTTTTACCGTCGGGGTTGAGCCTACATTCATAAAGTCTATCACAGAGGCCATTTGCAACAGTCCTGAGTGCTCAGCTTTACTTTTGTGAAGGATTTGATTAATATTCCGTTTCAGGTGTCACCCTTAATGATCCAGCATGCACTCACACACATAACAAAGTGTCCAGAGGCGACACCACACACACACACACACACACACACACACACACACACACACACACACACACACACACACACACACACACACACACACACACACACACACACACACACACACACACACACTTGCTTGCCACTCTCCATAGTGTATAGTAAATCACTGGAGACAGGAGACCTACCAGAAATATGGAAGACGGCGAATGTGGTCCCAATATACAAAAAGGGCGACAGGCAAGAGGCACTGAACTACAGGCCAGTGTCCTTGATTTGTATACCATGCAAGGTGAGGGAGAAGATCGTGAGAAAAAACCTGGTATCACATCTGGAGAGAAGGGACTTCGTGACAAATCGACAACATGGGTTCAGGGAAGGTAAATCTTGCCTGACTGGCTTAATAGAATTCTATGACCAGGTGACACAGATTAAGCAAGAAAGAGAGGGCTGGGCGGACTGCATTTTCTTGGATTGTCGGAAAGCCTTTGACACAGTACCGCATAAGAGGCTGGTACATAAGCTGGAGAGACAGGCAGGTGTAGCTGGTAAGGTGCTCCAGTGGATAAGGGAGTACCTAAGCAATAGGAAGCAGAGAGTTACGATGAGGGGTGAGACCTCTGATTGGCGTGAAGTCACCAGTGGAGTCCCACAGGGCTCTGTACTCGGTCCTATCTTGTTTCTGATATATGTAAATGATCTCCCGGAGGGTATAGATTCATTTCTCTCAATGTTTGCGGATGATGCCAAAATTATGAGAAGGATTAAAACAGAAGAGGACTGTTTGAGGCTTCAAGAAGACCTAGACAAACTGAAGGAATGGTCGAACAAGTGGTTGTTAAGAGTTCAACCCAACCAAATGTAATGTAATGAAAATAGGTGTAGGGAGCAGGAGGCCAAATACAAGTTATCATCTGGGAGAGGAAATCCTTCAGGAGTCAGAGAAAGAAAAATATTTGGGAGTTGATATCACGCCAGACCTGTCTCATGCAGCACACATCAAGAGGATAACATCAGCGGCATATGCCAGGCTGGCCAACATACGAACGGCATTCAGAAATTTGTGTAAAGAATCATTCAGAACTTTGTATACCACATATGTCAGGCCAATTCTGGAGTATGCAGCCCCAGCATAGTGTCAATATCTAGTCAAGGATAAGACTAAACTGGAAAAGGTTCAAAGATTTGCCACCAGACTAGTACCCGAGCTGAGAGGTATGAGCTATGAGGAGAGACAGCGGGAATTGAACCTTACTTCGCTGGAAGACACAAGAGTTTGGGGGGACATGTTCACTACATTCAAGATTCTCAAAGGAATTGATAGGGTAGATAAAGACCGGCTATTTAACCCAAGGGGCACACGCACTACGGGGCACAGGTGGAAATTGAGTGCCCAAATGAGCCACAGAGATATTAGAAAGAACTTTTTTAGTATCAGAGTGGTTGACAAATGGAATGCACTAGGAAGTGATGTGGTGGAGGCAGACTCAATACAAAGTTTCAAGTGTTGATATGATAGAGCCCAGTAGGCTCCGGAACCTTTACACCAGTTGATTGACGGTTGAGAGGCGGGACCAAAGAGCCAGAGCTCAACCCCCGCAAGCACCAGTAATGAGTAAAAATAGGTGAGTACAAACACACTCGTCACCTCACTCGTCACCACCCTAAGGTGACGAGTGAAAACTACAAAGTTTCTACAAAGACGCGACTGCATAACATAAGGTGAAACAGACTGACAGTGCAAAAGTGACATGCTAAAGGGGGGAAACGTGAAATTAATTGATGGGTCCTGTTTTCCTGATAATACCATCATCATCCTTCCTCGTCCCTCGTCCTCGTCCCTCGTCCTCGTCCCTCGTCCTCGTCCCTCGTCCTCGTCCCTCGTCCTCGTCCCTTACCCGCCTCCCCTCGGTACGTTATCGTCGGCGTCCTCGACGATCTGCTTGATGAGTAGCTTAGGGGTTGTGTACCTAACATTTATTTACAGTGGCCTTAATCAAGCTTTGACATCAAACATGGGTGTGGGTGTAAGGAAGGGGGGGAGACAGGGTGGTGATATGTGGGGGCGGGGATGGGTGGGGAGAGGTGGTGATGTGTGGGAGGAGGGAGGGGGACTAAAGATAGGTGGAGAGTGAGGGAAAGAGTTGAGTGAGAGAGGCGAGAGAGGGAAGGATAAGGAAGAGAAGAGAACGGGTAAAAAATGGTAAGATTTGGAATCTTTCCAAAAATGTTAAGATTTGATTTGACACTAAAAGTATACCCAATACAACAGCGTTTATTTCATATTTTAAGTAGATTAATGAAACTTTCCCATACTTTGAAACTTGATTATGTTAGTGTGTTAAAGAGTTTTTTCTTTGTCAATTTCTTTTCTTGTCTCCTAGATACACTCTCATGGCTTGTGATTACTGGTGATACTTCTGTCCAAGTGGGCAAGGGAGTAGGTAGAGAATTCTCTTGGCTTTTGCAAACTTATTTATCTCTTATCAGCACAAGCCCGACAAATTGGGCTGAAACGGAAGAGCGACTGTCTCGATACATGCAGGTCGGCGTTCAATCCCCGACCGTCCAAGTGGTTGGGCACCATTTGTTTCCCGCCGTCCCATCCCAGATCCTTATCTTGATCCCCTTCCAAGTGCTATAGTCGTAATGGTTGGGCGCTCTTCCCTCATAGTTCCCTTCTACCAGCACATCAGAGGGCTCCAAGGAATTACAATCAGAAGGAATTCATAAACACATCCAACTCGAACAACCATCCATTGATCACCCGCGCCCTCCTGAGACCTCATACATCCATGCCCAGCCCAACAATCCAACATCCACGTCCCTCCCATCCCCCCTAACCTCACACATCTACGCCCCCTCCCCTCACTTCCCCGATGCCTCACCCTATCTCTCTACTGCTAAGCGTTCCGAAATAAAACCTCCCCCCTCCCACCCCCCGTCATCGTGTCTCGCTCATTCCATGATAAAGCAACGATGCAAAGTTTTCGTTACGTGAATTATGAGCGGCATTTTCGAGGGTTTTCAGAGAATTTGGGGGGGGGGGGGCAGTCTCTCTCTCTCTCTCTCTCTCTCTCTCTCTCTCTCTCTCTCTCTCTCTCTCTCTCTCTCTCTCTCTCTCTCTCTCTCTCTCTCTCTCTCTCTCTCTCTCTCTCTCTCTCTCTCTCTCTCTCTCTCTCTCTCTCTCTCTCTCTCTCCCCTATATCAGAGAAATAGAGAGAAATGAGCGTATGAGCTGTGAGGTTGAGAATGATGCTCGCTACCCCATTTCTTCTCTCTCCTCCATCTGCTGACTGCTACCCCGCCCCACACACGCTTTTCCCCGCCCCACACACACGCCAGTCCCCCGCCCCCCCACACACTCTCCCGGCAACACACACTCTCTCCCGGCAACACACACTCTCTCCCGGCAACACACACTCTCCCGGCACCACACACACTCCCGGCAACACACACTCTCTCCCGGCAACACACACTCTCTCCCGGCAACACACTCTCTCCCGGCAACACACACTCTCTCCCGGCAACACACACTCTCTCCCGGCAACACACACTCTCTCCCGGCAACACACACTCTCTCCCGGCAACACACACTCTCTCCCGGCAACACACACTCTCTCCCGGCAACACACACACTCTCCCGGCAACACACACTCTCTCCCGGCAACACACACTCTCTCCCGGCAACACACACTCTCCCCCGGCCACACACACTCTCCCCCGGCCACACACACTCTCCCCCGGCCACACACACTCTCCCCCGGCCACACACACTCTCCCCCGGCCACACACACTCTCCCCCGGCCACACACACTCTCCCCCGGCCACACACACACACTCTCCCCCGGCCACACACACACTCCCCCTGCCACACACACTCTTCCCCGGCCACACACACTCTCCCCCGGCCACACACACTCTCCCGGCCACACACACTCTCCCGGCCACACACACTCTCCCGGCCACACACACACTCCCGGCCACACACTCCCCGGCCACACACACTCTCCCGGCCACACACACACTCCCGGCCACACACACACTCTCCCGGCCACACACACTCTCCCGGCCACACACACACTCCCGGCCACACACACACTCCCCGGCCACACACACTCGCCCCCCCCCCCCCAACACACAGGCAGGTCCCACAACAGGAAATAGCAATACTATTCAGTTACCGAAACATTTTCCAAATAAAATTCTATTACCACTTCATGAGCACAAAAGAACACACAGGAACCCAATCGCCAACTGGAACACCCGGCCTTACCTGCAGTCCAATGTTACCTTGTGTGTGTGTGTGTGTGTGTGTGTGTGTGTGTGTGTGTGTGTGTGTGTGTGTGTGTGTGTGTGTGTGTGTGTGAGGTTGTCCTGATATAACCAATTACGATGCACTCCAACACCGCCCATGGCAATGATGACCGTCACACCCACGGTATAAATATCACGAAGATAACCGACTCGACAGTAACGTCACAACTAGATAAGTAGATAACCACCTCAAGGATGGTGACGTCATCTCCAGGTACGGATACCACGAAGGGAATCGCTTCGAGGAAGGTAAGATCACATTCACGAATAATACGGGGATAACCAACGTATGGATGGCAAGATCACACTAGATATAACAATGATAACCAAGGCGTGGATGGTGCTGACAATATATCTCTGAACACAGGTGAACAGCATGATGGGAAGATCCTCAGATGCATAGCCACAATGGCTAGAGGATATCAACAGGATGGAGTTAAATATACAACTGTATTATGCCCCTTGTTGTTCCTGCTGGTTTTGATGTTGCTGGTGTTGATGATGCTTCTTCTGGTGCTGTTTCTGCTGTTGCTGCTGCTGCTGCTGTTTTTTCTGCTGCTTTTGTTGCTGCTGGAGTTGCTGTTGCTACCGCACCTGCTGTTGATCCTGCTGCTGCGCGTGATGCAGCTGTTGCTACTGTTCCTGCTGCTGGTGGTATTGTTACTGTTCCTCCTTCTAGTGCTGCTGCTCTTTCTACTGTTCCAGCAGCTGTTTCTGCAGTTGTTATTGTTCCTGCTGCTGTGCTGCTATTACAGCAGGTGCTGCAAGTGTTATGACAGCTGCTGGGTGGTGGTAACGCTGGTGCTAGTTGTTGTTGTTAGTATTGTTGTTGCTCTTACAACTACAACTGCTTCACAACATCACCATTTGACTTCAGCTGACTCAGGAACCTAGATCAACATCACTCTGAACACTCGGCTCATATTGTATAGTATTTAGCGAGCTTGGTGGGGGGGGGATCCTCCGGCATTCTTTGATCACTCGTTGTGTTCCTGCAGAGAGAAAAAACTATTATACAGTATACGCAGTACATTATTATATACTGCATTCATTCCTAGTTGGTTTCAAGCAATAAGAGTTAATATTTCTGATTATGAAAATAGAGATTGATACATGTTGGCTTCAGTAAGGTTATGTCAACGTCTTTTGTACTGTTAAACCTCAGTGGTATTCACATTTGGTTTTCTAACTCTACACTTTGTTAGATAATGCTACAGTGGTCTGTCAAGCGTTTCTCCACAATGCTGACCTTTGTTTTAGCTTCTAGGACATGTAAACCTGTTTCCCGTGCATATGGATATTCAAGTTTCATGCTGAGTAGATGTTCTTCTGTTCTTCTTTTGTTCCTTTTCATTAAAGTTAGGAGTTTATAGTTGGCGGAATTCTTGAGCCGACCCGAAGAGCCACATGTTTCAGCTCCTGTGTGACTATGTACATCTGCATTCTTCAGTCTCTAATTATTTCCCTTATCTATGCTAGACTTTATGGTATTTACATTCTTCCAATTAGTTGCATGTTTTGCAGTTCATTTGCTATGACTTTTATCTAGTATCTGAAACCCAGTTGATGTGTGTTCGATCTAGACGTCTGTGTGCGTGCATTTGAACAAAAGAACATATGAAGGTAACTGCGGAAGGCCTATTGGCCCATATGAGACAGCTGCTATTTATATCCACCCAAACTTTTTCATATTTATGTCTAACTAACGCTTGGAACAATCAAGGGATCCTACTTCATTAATGCTGTAACATTTGCGATCAGATGAAAATTGTTATAGAAGTGTCCTTGTTGACCAGAACACACACTAGAAGGTGAAGGGACGACGACGTTTCGGTCCGTCCTGGACCATTCTCAAGTCGATTTTCAAGTCACAATCGACTTAAGAATGGTCCAGGACGGACCGAAACGTCGTCGTCCCTTCACCTTCTAGTGTGTTTTCTGGTCAACTTACTTTAGCCACGTTATTGTGACTCATCGCCTGCAGACGTGTCCTTGTTGCCAGGTTTCAGTGGCAGTTCTTGAGTCTGCGTGTGTGGTAGTGTGCCGTCGGTGTTCAGCAAGAGCAGGTTCTTAAGCCTTAAGAACATATTTGTAAAGTTGATCACTCGTTTCATAGTCTCAAACTGACTAAAAAAATAATCTGCCTTAACTGCAGTTCCAGATTATTGTCTCTGCTGGTCAACTGATTCGTGTGTGAAGCTGTCAGATGCCAAGTTTGTTCCCATATATATCAGTGCAATGGTGCGTAGCAGATAGAGGATTAGTCTGATTCTTTTGTTTAATTGAAGAGCCTGAATCTTAGTCTACTGACAAAGATTCTCACGATACTTTTATAACGAGATCTGCATGTGTTTCTGTTACATCTTCCTCAGTGGAGGTATTTAGAATTTCGAATGTCTTAATGGTGTTTACAATAGGTCGACCTATTGCTATTGGATCCCTTCCTGTCCGGTGCTCCATTAATTATACATTTAAGTTATCTGTTTCTTGGTGTAGTCAATCCCTTGGTCAGAATGTATGTGGTACTCCTCTCTTCTATGTCAACCGCCGTTAGTTTCGTTTCCCCTCTTAAGATAAGAACTTTTACGTTTTCTGTGAGTAACAGTTACAACACAAACATTTCATCGTTATGATTAAACGTCAACCTTCGCCCACTGGCAAGGAGAGTAAGGCAGACGCCGCGTTATCAACTTGGCAACGAAGGTCATGTTTGTTGAACATTCTTGACGCTTTGATGTCCCGCTCAGAGACAGGACGCTGTGATGGATCTCATTATATTCAGTCGCGATTTTGATTTCTCCTTTACATACTGAATGTCCTAATTAATGGTGATAATTATGATGATGACATGGATTATGATCACTATAATTTTCATCAAAATGTTGTTGATAGTGATGGCGATAATAATTTTTTATTATAATAATGAAGATGATTATGATGTGAATTATGTCGATGATGATGACAGTGATTGTGATAATGATTAAGATGAATGAACTCGTCGGTATAAATATTGATCCCCTGCTGGCCAGTCCAACCACTTGTGCTGGACGGTAGAGCAACGGTTTTCCTTCATGCAGGTCGGCGTTCAATCCCCGACCGTCCAAGTGGTTGGGCACCATTCCTTCCCCCCGTCCCATCCCAAATCCTTATCCTGACCCCTTCCCAGTGCTGCATAGTCGTAAGAGCTTGGCGCTTTTTCAAGATACTTCCCTTTCCTTCCTCCTGCTGCCCAATATATTATTGTGTGATGAAAATACTACATACGACCACGTGATTTTAATGTATGTACTGTATATATTTTCTAAGGCCAGATCACAGTAGCTCTGGGTACAGTGGACGCTGACAGTCTTGGACAGGTTACTGCAAAAGTTAAAAGCAATTTGCTTATAAGTGAAAGCAAACGATAGCACACTTTAAATTAAATCACACTACACACACGTTTAATACGTTCGCCAGTTGAATGACAGTTGAGGGGCGGGACCAAAGAGCCAGAGCTCAACCCCTACAAGCACAACTAGGTGAGTACACGGGAGATGATATTAGAACGCATCTGCTATAACTGGACACGACAAAAGCTCTTGGACCAGAGACTCTTATCACCATGGATGCTATAGGTGAGAGCAGAAGCACTGTGTGTGTGTGTGCCACTCTCTATGGAGTTTAATACGTCACTGAAAACCGGAGACCTACAGCCATGTTGGAAGACAGCTAGTGTACTCTCCATAGATAAAAGAAGGGGACAAAGCATTGAGGAGAAGGGCAGTGTCCCTAACTTGTATACTATGTAAAGTAATGGAGAAGGTCGTGAGAGTGGGGCTTAGTAGCACACCCGGAGAGAATGAACTTTGTCAAGAATGGTAAGTCTTGCCTCAAAAGTTTAATAAAATTTTTATATCGTAATGATTGTGTATATAAAATTACCTGCAAGATTTTTAATAAATTCTAAGACGCACAAACTGACAAACATCTTTACCAGAGAATATGAGAGCATAAGTATAGTATAAGGATGGATCTAGAGTCAAATGCATTGTTTGTTCAATAAATGAATTTTAATCATTCATCTGTCATGATTAAATTACGTAAAATTGATTTTATATCTGATAATTTTTTTATTGAATCTTTATATACTTAAAGTAGTGAGAGAGAGAGAGAGAGAGAGAGAGAGAGAGAGAGAGAGAGAGAGAGAGAGAGAGAGAGAGAGAGATAGAGAGAAATATAGACAGAATACACAGACTAAACTGTGCATATTTAATCGCAGGGGTAGTCACAGATTTAATAAAAAAATCTTGTGTAATGTGTTTCTAAATATACATTTTTAATATTCATTACGTATTAAGTTAAACTATATTCACTGTTTACCACACAACTGCTGACAAACATCCTGGGAAATTTAACTGCAATCATAAGTCCGTAATTGTTTAATAATCTCTGCGTGCCTTGTTTCAATAAACAATAACATATATTATTTTTATATTCATAATTGTATTACCTTTTATCATAACATGGGAAAAATTAATAGTCAAAAAATAAATATTCATATATACAGATCACTGACTCAGTCACACGAAGCTCACAAGACTAAGGTGTCAGGTCAGTTCTTTTGCCTCTACAAGTCTGAATGTCGGGTTGACATGAGCGTTTGTGTTCCCTCTTGGTGAGGTTGTGTTCCCTCCTGGTGAGGTTGTGTTCCCTCCTGGTGAGGTTGTGTTCCCTCCTGGTGAGGTTGTGTTCCCTCCTGGTGAGGTTGTGTTCGTGACATCCTCTGGGGCTAGTGGCGAGCCTCCTCGCTTCGCAGGGGCGACGTGGCGTCCTGAATCAAGGCTCCCTCGTGGAGTCTCTCCTCTCCCTTCTGCCTCTTCAGCCGTTATCTCACAGTGTACTGAGCTTCCCCAGGAGTGTAGCGTGTCCGTGGAGCCGCTGATGGGTTTACATCGCAAATGTCTACCATCAGTAGAGCATCTACCTATTTCGGAAGTATTATCTAGGCTGGAGTCTGAGAAAATATCACTTTGCTGCGAATCTTTCGATACAGTCGAAGATTTTTCTCTGGGAGTTGGATCATCCCTGCAAGTGACTGTCTGCTTCCGAAGGATGACGTTCCCCTTGGTCGATGTGGGCTCCTGCTGTGCGTTGTTCAGATCTCTCTTGATGGATCTACGGACGACTGTGACCACATTGGAGGCTGATCTTTTGCCGGTGACAAATTTGTGCTCTTGGAAGAAAGTTCTGATAGCGGCTCGTATGGGTTTACTGCACAGTATGTACATGTAAAAGTTGAGTGCGTGATTGAGAATTTCCAGGTCATTTGAAACAGCCCTGAAGACTTCGAACGTCATCCGCGTTGCAAGAACCTCGGTGTATATGGCATTGCAGATTCCTGAAGGAACTAGGGTGACGAAGAAGGATATCATCACCGCCTTTAAAAGGGAGATGAGGTGTTGATCGTCTCTACTCCTACTCTCTGGCACACAGCCATCTTGGGCGAACGGCTGGCCCCTTGACATCTCATGTTTCGTCTTGCGAAGCCTTGTAAACTCCTTGAGGATGAGTGTGTTCAACACAAGTAGAATGATGATAGGTATAAATGTGACAATTATCTGTCTTAACCACCTGTAGGCGATATAATAGGGACTGTTTAGTGTTTGAGAGCTAATGCAAGCCACCCACCACGTCCGGTTGTCCGGTGGTTCAAAGAAAAATGTTTCGCATTTATCGTACAGTTTGGGATCCATCAGGAGGCAAGTTGGCAGCCACACAACGACAGAAGTTAACACAGAGATTAGAATCCCAGCCCGGGCATTACGACTCGTGTGGATTCGCTTGAAGTCCGTAGGCCGACAGACAGAGAAGAACCTATCCACGGTCACACACACGACAATAAGAACAGAAGTGCTCATGGGGATGTTGGTGAAGAGGAGCTCGTAGTAGGAGAACCACACGGCCTCGGAGTAGTGGGGTGTGCCGCCCATGATGATGTGGTAGAGAATGGAGATACTGAAACCCAGTGCCAGGAAGTCACTGACGGCCAGTGCCAGGAAGTACGTGTACGTCACACCTGGAAACACAAGAGTACCTGTTAGTCCAGTCTTCAAGTCGCCCGGCTCTAACGTCTTGTCTCGTGGACACTAAATTGTAACACTTTATTGTACCCTTAAAAATTCTCCAGATATTATCATTCTTTCAATAGAAATATATTAGAAACTAACTGAAGGGCGTGTGAAAAAAAACTACAAAGCCAATATAAAAACTAGGAAATACCTCATAAACATGAACAGCACAATTGTTAAAATAATGGAAAGTGTCAATTCTCGAGACCTTAGAATATTTTAAATTTCGTTGTAACTTCTGTAATAATAAAAATAATAATTATACAAATAACAATAATACCGAAGGTTTGAAACAACAGATAAAAAAGAGCAATAAACACCGTTGGTTCCTAGCTATACTGGTTGTAATTTATTAACGAATTCAAGAATTACACAAAAAAATAAAGAATATATATGACTGCAGCGATACTCAGTGCTGCCAAAGCCAGGTAAATGCAAACCTGTTCTCTCGATTTTCCACTCCGAATAATAGGCAACATATTTGCCTAATTACAAACGTACGCACCCGATTAGCCTATCGAAACCGATGCATAAAAATACTTCACTGTTACGAAGGCTATTTTGTTTTACCATTTCACACCGTTTTCAGCGCAACCTTTTGGGGCTGGACGATAGAGCGACGGTCTCGCTTCATGTAGGTCGGCGTTCAATCCCAGACCGTCCAAATTGGTTGGGCACCATTCCTTTCCCCCGTCCCGTCCCAAATCCTTATCCTGACCCCTTCTGAATGCTATATAATCGTAATGGCTTGGCTATTTTTCCCTGATAGTTTCCTTGCCTTCAGCGTCCTGGTCAAGTTCGTAACATACACGACGGATAGGGTGAGAAGATAGATGGAAGGAAAGGTAATTAGGCGAAAAGTTACGGGAAGAGGAGAAATCGCGAAGCCATTATGACTATGTAGCCCTTGGAAGGGATATGAGAATAAGGATTTGAGATAGGCTGAAGGAGAGGAATGGTGCTCAACCATTTGGACGGTTGGGGATTGAACGCCGACCTGCAAGAAGCGAGGCTGTCGCTCTACCGTCCTACCCAAGTGGTTAACAACCTCAATGAGTCTATTCTCGCCCCGGTAACTTGAGGAAGTAACAAGTCATGTCTGTCCTAACTCTCCTACACACTGCTCACTCAACAAGCCCGAACACATGATCGATAAATAAGCCTTAACAACGGAACAAGATCTCACTTAAGGCTTGAACAAAATCTTACAAGCCTTAACAAAAGGTCGCTAGATGAAGCTGAACAAGTATTCGCTAAGCTAGCCTGATCCAGGGCTCATTTATAAAGTAGGAACCGGACTGAACGAGAGTTTATTAACACTTTAGTTAAACAAGGCCGAGTCAGAATTAACTAGAAATCCTGAAAACCGCTGACAAAGTCAGCCAAAACACAAGCTCGTTAAATAAGGTTGACTAAGAAATCACTTAAAAAGTCTGACCATGACCTCGCTAACCAATATTTAAAAAACAAACAAATTCTGAACAAAAGCTCACCATATCCCTTGATTCACAGACCACAAAACAAGATTGAACACGAGCTCACCAAGTAAGGCTGAACAAGAGATTCCTTAAAAGGTCTGAATAAGAACGCATTAACCATTAACCAAGCTGGAATAAGTGCTCAATAAAAAAATTAACAAGAGATCACTAAAGATTTAACGCGAGCTCAATAAACACTTAGCAAGAGCCGAATTATATTGTGCAAGAATAAGTAAACCTTAAGTAAATAAGTAAACCAAAGCTAAACCAGAAGAACTAGAGCGCTCTCAGTAATGAGCAAGAGCTCACTAAACAAGACTTGAACAAGTGCTCAGTAAATAAATCTGAAAGAGATCAGTTAACAATCATGTGTTCTCAAATCAGATGCAAAAACCATTCGGATTCATTCATTAAAACTTTCATTACTGAAAAGTTAAACAATGACATAATCTCTTCTAATTGGCTGTGAATCAAAATTATTGAGTTAACTCTAACTGTTAGGGCAGCCAGGAAGGCAAGAATCGTGGTTTTAAGCAGTTTTATCGTATGTATATATATAATACATACAAAATAAAGTAAATAGTTTTCTCTTATTTCTACACATATATCCGGAAAACGGTAATCCATTGTCCTTCAGCATCGTGTTCTCTCATTCACTTGCATGTAAATATTGTGAACAATCCTGGAAAATTGTGGATCTCTTGGTACAGGTAGGGGTCAGATCCTCCTGAAGTTCTGCTTCGATTGGCAGCAGAGTGTGTGTGAATGTGTGTGTGTGAATGTGAGTGTGTGTGTGCAACCCGTTCTCGCACTTTCGTATAGTCAATATTGACTTATTAAATACATGCATATGTGACATACTAATTTATTGCGAATATTTTAGTTTACCTTGAAAAGCTTCATAGAAAACACCGACCTTATCTAACCTTCTTAGTATGTTAAGATAAGCATCTTTTTGCTTCGTAATTACAATTATTACTTAACCTATTACAGGTATAGGTTAAGTAATAGTTGTAATTATGAAGCAATAAGATGCTTATCTTAACATACTAAGAAGGTTAGGTAAGGTCGGTGTTTTCTATGAAGCTTTTAAAGGTAAACTAAAATATTCGCAATAAATTAGTATGTCACATAGCACGTATTTAATAAGTCAATATTGACTGTAAGAAAGTGCGAGAACGGGTTGCTGTGTGTGTGTGTGTACTCGCTTATCAGGTCATGGATTATCCCTCCTGACGAGATCAGGCACCTGACACTGATTGGTTTCCTCCATTACAGCTATCACCTTTTTTCATAAGTCCATCATTTATAGTGTTAAATACTTTTCCTTTAACTCTGTTATCTGCGACTCCTACTGACAGCGTTAGTGTATTTTCCCCCCAGTGTCTCCATCTATTATATTCACTATTCACTTAGAGCGGCGTCTCTTGGTCTCGGCTGCGTCTCTTGGACTTTTTGTATCGGCTGCGCCTCTTGGACTTTTTGTATCGGCTGCGCCTCTTGGACTTTTTGTATCGGCTGCGCCTCTTGGACTTTTTGTATCGGCTGCGCCTCTTGGACTTTTTGTATCGGCTGCGCCTCTTGGACTTTTTGTTTCGGCTGCGCCTCTTGGACTTTTTGTATCGGCTGCGCCTCTTGGACTTTTTGTATCGGCTGCGCCTCTTGGACTTTTTGTTTCGGCGGCGTCTCTTGGACTTTTTGTTTCGGCTGCGTCTCTTGGACTTCTGGTCTCGGCTGCGAGACCTCTGGCATCGCTTATGAAATCTATTACAAGCTCATGTGTGTGTTGTTTTTAATGTTTCGTTCAGTCATCACAATTTTTTTTCTTTCAAGTGTTGTATCTGTGTTATTGTTTGATAGTTCTGCTTTTATGTAAGACAATTTTCTTTCTCTCCTAATTCTTGATTCTCGAATGCCAGTTGTTTACTGTCCACAGATGGGTACTGTATTCCTTCCACTAGTGTGTGTGTGTGTATATATATATATATATTAGTATATTTTGGTAGCAGTCTTTCCTGTAGACATATTTTATTAAATATGACCGAAAAAGTAAGATTAATAATTCTAACACGAATTTTCTCAATCTTTCGTACATTATGCTTCACTGTTGGAGGTAAATCAAAAATCACTTCTCCAAAATTCATTTTTATTTCTAGTCTGACGCGACACGGGCGCGTTTCGTAAAACTTATTACATTTTCAAAGACTTCACAAATACACAACTGATTAGAACTTGCGTTTCCATGATTTTATATCTACATTTGAGTGAGGTGGGAAGGGTGATGTGGCATTACATTTGAGTAAGGTGGGAAGGATGATGTGGCATTAGAGGATATTAATAGGGTATTAAAAGTATCAACACAAGACAGAACACGAAACAATGGATATTGAATAGAAGTGTTTGTAGAAAGCCTATTGGTCCATATTTCTTGATGCTTCTATATTGGAGCGGAGTCTTGAGGTGGGTAGAATATAGTTGTGCAATAATTGGCTGTTGATTGCTGGTGTTGACTTCTTGATGTGTAGTGCCTCGCAAACGTCGAGCCGCCTGCTATCGCTGTATCTATCGATGATTTCTGTGTTGTTTACTAGGATTTCTCTGGCGATGGTTTGGTTATGGGAAGAGATTATATGTTCCTTAATGGAGCCCTGTTGTTTATGCATCGTTAAACGCCTAGAAAGAGATGTTGTTGTCTTGCCTATATACTGGGTTTTTTGGAGCTTACAGTCCCCAAGTGGGCATTTGAAGGCATAGACGACGTTAGTCTCTTTTAAAGCGTTCTGTTTCGTGTCTGGAGAGTTTCTCATGAGTAGGCTGGCCGTTTTTCTGGTTTTATAGTAAATCGTCAGTTGTATCCTCTGATTTTTGTCTGTAGGGATAACGTTTCTATTAACAATATCTTTCAGGACCCTTTCCTCTGTTTTATGAGCTGTGGAAAAGAAGTTCCTGTAAAATAGTCTAATAGGGGGTATAGGTGAAGGAGGCATTTGAGCAGAGTTCCGTGCTGCGTTTCACTTACGAGACGGAAAAGGATGGGAAGCTGCCTTTTCTAGATGTAACAGTCATGGAAAAGGGCGGAGGTTTCCACACTGCAGTCTACACAAAGGAAACAAACATAGGAATGTGCCTAAATGCCAACAGCGACTGCCCTGACAGGTACAAGAGGAGTGTTGTTAACGCATACGTCGACCGTGCTCTCAGCCACAGCTCAGAATGGAAGCAAGTCGACGAAGAACTCTGTAGGGTAAGGCAGGTTCTAGTCAATAACGGCTTCTCCAATGGTTTCATCGAAGACATCATAAGAAGGAAAGTGAAAAGCCATGCAACCTCCGAAGAGACAACTAACACAACACCTATACCCCCTATTAGACTATTTTACAGGAACTTCTTTTCCACAGCTCATAAAACAGAGGAAAGGGTCCTGAAAGATATTGTTAATAGAAACGTTATCCCTACAGACAAAAATCAGAGGATACAACTGACGATTTACTATAAAACCAGAAAAACGGCAAGCCTACTCATGAGAAACTCTCCAGACACGAAACAGAACGCTTTAAAAGAGACTAACGTCGTCTATGCCTTCAAATGCCCACTTGGGGACTGTAAGCTCCAAAAAACCCAGTATATAGGCAAGACAACAACATCTCTTTCTAGGCGTTTAACGATGCATAAACAACAGGGCTCCATTAAGGAACATATAATCTCTTCCCATAACCAAACCATCGCCAGAGAAATCCTAGTAAACAACACAGAAATCATCGATAGATACAGCGATAGCAGGCGGCTCGACGTTTGCGAGGCACTACACATCAAGAAGTCAACACCAGCAATCAACAGCCAATTATTGCACAACTATATTCTACCCACCTCAAGACTCCGCTCCAATATAGAAGCATCAAGAAATATGGACCAATAGGCTTTCTACAAACACTTCTATTCAATATCCATTGTTTCGTGTTCTGTCTTGTGTTGATACTTTTAATACCCTATTAATATCCTCTAATGCCACATCATCCTTCCCACCTTACTCAAATGTAATGCCACATCACCCTTCCCACCTCACTCAAATGTAGATATAAAATCATGGAAACGCAAGTTCTAATCAGTTGTGTATTTGTGAAGTCTTTGAAAATGTAATAAGTTTTACGAAACGCGCCCGTGTCGCGTCAGACTAGAAATAAAAATGAATTTTGGAGAAGTGATTTTTGATTTACCTCCAACAGTGAAGCATAATGTACGAAAGATTGAGAAAATTCGTGTTAGAATTATTAATCTTACTTTTTCGGTCATATTTAATAAAAAATATATATATATATATATATATATATATATATATATATATATATATATATATATATATATATATATATATATATATATATATATATATATATATGACCCAGGAAGGTGAAGATCACCTTCCTGGGTCTAGTTACTAAGAGATTTGCCTAGAGATGGAGAAATCCACTTCGTTGGCCTAATGCTGGAGGAGATTCACCTATCTAGACTTGGAAATTCTCTTACGTAGATTTACGTGGCTCCAAAGATTGGGAGCCTCGCTTTCTAGACCAAGTGCTATTGCGACTCAACCTACCTCTGAACTGCGGTAACCTCAAGATCATAATGGTTAGCAGATTGCCCACCATCCCGACCAAGACGATAATTGGAGCTACGACGCCGTAGGCAGCGTGTCGTAGGTCCTCCACGCGGGGGTCCACCGTCAGGTTTCTTGAGCCCTCCGCACCCTTCCATAGCGGAGCCTTCCCTACAGGCTCTAGGAAATCTACAGAAATAAAATATAATTAGAAAATATAACCGACAGTAGAAGGACTATGAGTGCACACTGGCGGGACAACTCTAAAACAATATACTGAGCCAAGATCTAATTTTCAGACATGTCTGTGCATGGATGGTTCATCTTATCTCAAGATATGCTTTCATGCAGAGAGGAGATTAAAGAGGCCAGAGGATTGCTGTGCATGGACAAATGATTACTTGGCTTGGATCACAGAACTGGGTCAGGTACGGGTATTGTCGGATGTTTCTCCTGGCTACAGAATGAGATAAAGTTTCTGTATTATAACAGAAGAAATTTCAGGTAGCTGACCAACAATCTTTATCATGCACCGTTGCTTGTCTTTTAGTTAAAAACGTAAGATATTTATCAAGATAAATTGTAATACCAGCTTTGCTCTAACACATGGAAGGAATATGAGGACAGACTTGGTGTAGGGCTGTGTTATGAGAGAAGGAAACTTGCCCACCCACTTGGACAATGGGAGAATCGCTCATTGAGTACAATAATATTCTGTCGATCTTCCGACCAGTCTTAATTTCTAGAGTTGTACACCGTAAGTGCCTGAGAATGTATCAACCAACCATTGAAGATGTTCTTATCTTACCGGAAACTAACATGGAGGCGAGTGGATGCTTGCTCAGAGTGAGATTTGATCATTGATGTCTTATAATGCCTCAGGTCGCTGATTCCTCAAGGCATCGTTACTCACTCCACGGCAGCCGAGACTCATTGTATCAGCACCTGCAACGTATAAGACGATTATTACATTATCAAACTGCGAGTCGCATAATGAATATTAGAGCATGTTCGGCGGCCTCTTATCCGGAGCGTTATGCATGTTAAGCTCATTAAAGCTCCACTCGGCTAAACGACTGACCTTCCCATGGCTGAACCTCATAACAGTTGCCTGACAGGTGACTGTATATTGGTAGCTGAACAGAGGCATCAGTAGGTGGCTGTGTTCAACAGTCAACAAGTCACACTGTAGCAGCTAGTTAGTTCCACACAAACAACAAACTACTTATGTGAGAGTAAATTGGCTTAGCGCCACTCACATACACTTAGTTGCACTATAATTAGCCACCAATACATTATAAAATACAGGAGCAATTGTATGTGTTTTAAGGTCTGCTTTTCAAGCACTTGAAAACCCATCATGCAAAATAGATGCTAGCAATATATTACCATAATATGTAGAATATAATTGACGTAAAGAAAAAAAATCAGAATCTGTTTTGTATCGATACCATCTCACAGGTGTTTTCCTACATGATGATAGAGACAAACCAGCTTGTGCTGAATGTAAAAAAAAAAGTATGTATATTGAGCTAGACCTAGGTTTTCCATCTCAGTTCTCAAAATCACACAACTTTAAGAAACTAGGGCTGACAAAATAACAACCACCAGCATTCAAATGACAGAAATAAATATTATAAAGAATTATGGTACGTTTAAAATTAGAAGTATATGGACGGAAAACATAAAACATTCACCAAAGAGTGAAACATTGGAATTGTCAGAATTAGGCTATGATATCGTTACTTATGGCAGGCAATGAATCTCCCGGCTGAAAACATTTTGAACAAAAGCTACGCAATACTCCTCAAAAATATTTTTTATGGCAAAACCCTGTTATCAATAATTTTACACCGTGAAATAATTTTAGCTGTGAAATTATCATACACTTACTGATATTTAAAGATATTCTCACAATCAACCTGAACTTTTATAGCACAATCTAGTAGACTAGACACCCCATTCTTTTTTGTTGTTGTATGTTCCATGCCAACCCGTTCTCGCAAATTCGTAAAGTCAATATTGACTTATTAACTACGTGCATAGGTGATATACTAAACATAATAGATACCCTTAAAAAGATTCATAGAAAACACCGACCTTACCTAACCTTGTTAGTATCTTAAGATAAGCATCTTATTGCTTCGTAATTACAATTATTACTTAACCTATACCTATTATAGGTTAGGTAATAATTGTAATTACGAAGCAATAAGATGCTTATCTTAAGATACTAACAAGGTTAGGTAAGGTCGGTGTTTTCTATGAATCTTTTTAAGGGTATCTATTATGTTAAGTATGTCACCTATGCACATATTTAATAAGTCAATATTGACTTATTAAATTTGCGAGAACGGGTTGGTTCCATGTATGATAAACCATCCTACGAGATGGGGATAGTTGATGATCTTATAACTGTCTTGATCGCTTCCTGCAGGGAAGTTGAGCTCGTAATTGTCTTCTGATAATCTTGTTTGATCATATTGTTTTCACTTTAGATTAATATTTATGGAAATGATACAGCGAAAGAAAAAGCTGCCACGGTAACCAATTTAATCGAAATATGTTAACACAATTTCAAGATATGATTTGCAACAGACAAAATTTACATTTTCTTATCTTAAATACTCATTGTGCCCATTAGACACTATAGAGCGAATGCGAGGATCAGAAATTTAGAGCCGAAAATAATCATATGCGAGTAACATGTAAGTTTTTTTTATTTCCCTTGGAGTAATATTTTCAATAATAGCTTAGCGGATTATATAATTATTCAGAAATATCAAGAAAATACAGTTCACTGTCTCTGTCGAGCTGCCATAGACTCTCCAAACTCAAGCGCGTTGCCCCCGAGGCCAGGCGCGTTGCCCCCCCGAGGCCAGGCGCGTTGCCCCCCCGAGGCCAGGCGCGTTGCCCCCCCGAGGCCAGGCGCGTTGCCCCCCCGAGGCCAGGCGCGTTGCCCCCCCGAGGCCAGGCGCGTTGCCCCCCCTAGGCCAGGCGCGTTGCCCCCCCGAGGCCAGACGCGTTGCCCCCGAAAGACACATTCCAGCCTCTGCACCAATAGTGGAAACAACTTTGCGAAAGTGTTGCTCCAGTTCATAAATACATACTTGGGATATAATTTTAGAGTATATTAATATGTATCGTAATATATGTATCGTGATAGATTAGCACGATGTGTAAAGAGGGCAAGAGTAAAGGCTTCAGACAACTGCGGATGGCAAAGATGTGTTGGTCGGTAGGAAGAAGCCTCCTTCAGGTGATTGTTGCTCTCAGGAGGCTGTTTATGTCCTCACAATCACCCTCGGTGGGTTCATCCCGCCTGGAGCGTGCGGTAAGAGACTTCTCTCCCCGCCAAACATGTTTGGTTACCACAACACGCGCCTTTGTTAAACGAGCTCTGATTGGATGCAGCAAACTCAGCCACGAGCCAATCAATTTTCACGTCTCGGGACTTGGAATGTCGGAGTCCCCCCACGATGGGTCTGGGACAAGCGAAGGCTCCCAACCCTACACTACAGTTGATTAGAGAGCGTTTGGGAATACATCCCCAGGAAGCAGCCCGTAGCAGCTGTCTAACTCCCAGGTACCTATTTACTGATAGGTGAACAGTCCCATCAGGATGAAAGAATCTCTGCCCATTTGTTTCCGCTTCCGCCGGAGATCAAACCCGGAATCTCAAGACTACGAATACCGAGCGCTGTCCACTCAGCCGTCAGGCCCCCCTGAGGTTGACCACGCCTCAGGTTGCGGTCAAACCTGATCAGGTTGACCCCGGCTTTGACATGCATTGCTATAGATTGGGTTGCAGTTAGCTACAGTTTGGACGTGCACAGCCCTGAGGATGGGCTTAGGGCCCTGTTACCTAGCAGTAAAATAGGTACCTGGGTGTTAGTCAGCTGTCACAGGCTGCTTCCTGGGGGTGGAGGCCTGGTCGAGGACCGGGCCGCGGGGACACTAAAAAGCCCCGAAATCATCTCAAGATAACCTCAAGATGGGTAGACTGGACACAGCTAGAACGAGCATAGCAGTAGTGAGGTATGCTGAATAATGGGCAATTACTCTACCTTAACAAAGCTTGCATCGATCACCATACTGTAAACTATTCTTACTCATACACAAATATTTTTTTAAGAAAGTGCATTAAGGAAAGTTTGCGGGTGCTTGAACCTTACGGTTAGTGCATGGCTAACAGGTGTTTGCGTTCAATGGTATAGATAATGAGAATCTGCGGGTAGTATGGGCGTTCTTTCGAAACCTCCAATATTTGATAGTAAATATAGTTACTATGGCTTGTACTTAGGTGAACTCTGCAGCATAAGAAATATCCACTTTTTGTTCTGTTGCTATTGTGAAGGCCCTAAGAATGAGGGCAGCAACATAATCCTACTAGGTTCAGTAGAGTTCCTGGATTGTACCTGGATGGGTTTCAAGGAGTTCTTTTACTCCCCAAGCCCGGCCCAGGAGCCAGGCTTGACATGTATGTCTAGTACATTAAACCTATGGATATTTATGACAGGCCTATCATTGCTATTAATGTGTTGGAAATTTTAGGTTCAGTGGTTTGGTAGGTTATTTCAGTCGTTTAAATGCCCTTCGAGACAACCCAGGGCTCAAAATACAGCTTTACAGGAATGCTTATTACAGGTCAACCATTTCTGTCTACAGGACGGAGGTGAGCTGAGTGATTCAAACCCTTCATGTTATGCAAGAGTGATAAACTCTGATGTTCACTTCTAATGTTGCACTGAATCAAGAGCCTAAAAGTTAAGTGAGATAGAGGTCTAAGAGATTATATAGACCAGAATGAAAGTGTAAAATGGAAACGATCATTAAATTGTATCAGCATGAAGCCCTTTCCTTTACTAACAATGTGCCTAGAGTTACGATGAGAGGGTCTCGACCCACTACCCAGTCAACAGTGACTCTGACACAGATGAAGCTTCGCTATTTCACTTGACTACTCGGCTTTAAGTTTCTCGACGGTGAGATTGTTCCACTAGTGCTCCAGCCTGGCCTTCCAAGCAACTGTGGTATTACAAGAAGAGAAACTTTCACATATGCTCCAATCCTGCCTTCCAATCAGCTGCTGTTCAAAATAGCAGAAGAATGATTATTATTTTATTGTGTGCTTGTTATAAAAGTTAAAATCATTTGAGCTGGTACCATAGTTAATGTCCTGTCCATTTGTCAAATCTGACAGTATTTATGGGTAAAAAATACACAAATAAGCAGTTGCCCCAACAAAATAACACGTTTTCTCTAAATAATTTTGAAAAAAGAGCACGAGACACTGGGCAACAACAAATACCTAACTTACCCATTCTTAAGATGGCGAATATTAAGCCAAGGATTGGTTATTTGGTCCTAGGACATGTCAGCTTGTATAGTTGCTGTGTTTGGCATGACATTTGTGGTATTTCAATCATACAAAACGTGAAACCTGTTGGGGTTCAACTGTTCTTTCGTTCATGTACGTTCCACCAATCACTTTCTTTACTATCATTTTTGAAAGATGAGTTCCGTAATACATTGATTGGTTCGTGTCAAATTTATGGGAATTACAGAACGTCAACCAATGACATTAGGTAACAGCCTAAAGGTGGCCTTTGTAATTCGATCTCCTTTATCGCCCGTTATCAGTTAATATCTTATCTCTATCGGGTTTGCAATGCCATTCATGCGCATGAGCGACAAAAGACTCATAGAATTAAGAAACTCATGAAAAAACTCATCAAGGGACTCAAGAGACTCATAAAGTAAACACACATTCATACTTACACAAATACAAGTGGCAAACACAAGAACTGACTTTAAAAACTTGTGTAAGGAATCTTTCAGAACCTTGTATACCTTTTATGTCAGAGCGATACTGGAGTATGCGGCTCCGGCCTGTAGTTCATAACTAGTCAACCACAAAAAAAAAACTTAGAAAAGGTTTGTAGGTATGCCACCAGGCCAGTCCCTGAGCTAAGGGTAATGAGCTAAGAGGAAAGATTACGGGAACTAAACCCCACGACACTGGAAGACAGAAGAATTAGTGGATGACATGATCACCACCTATAAATTTTTTAAAGGAATTGAACGGGTTGATAAAGATAAACTATTTAGCACATGTAGTACATGAACAAGGGGTCACAGGTGGAAACCGAGACCTAGTACCCAAATGAGTCACACGGGCGTCAGAAGGAACTTTTTCAGTGTCAGAGTAGTTAACGAATGGAATGCATTAGGCAGTGATGAGGTGGAGGCTGACTCCATACACAGTTTCAAATGTAGATATGATAGAGCCCAATAAGCTAAGGAATCTGTACACCAGTTGATTGACAGCTGTGAGGCGGGACCAAAGAGTCGAAGCTCCACCCGTGCAACCACAACTAGGTGAGCTCAAATAGTCGCTTATTTTCACAGATTAGACTACATATTCTCACAGACGTACGCACATACACAGATTCTGACAGAGACTGAAACACAAAGATGCACACACTAACACATACGTAGGTTCACGTACACATAAACTCTCAGAAAAAGACTTAGGCACAGTCTCACACAGACTTACAATCACTCAGACTTGCAAATATTCTGGCATACATATTCAAGAACCCAGACTATACTTCACTGATTCATGTACATCTAGAGAATCAAGACTCATACAGAGCTACATACACACTAAATATACACACTAAATCACAAGCATATCTGTATAAAGAATCACATATTCAGAGAGACTTACTCATATACTCAAACTTAGTCACAAACTCTCACTTATACACACACATTCACAGACTCGCACACCTGCAGAAATAAACAAAGATTGTTTACAGAACTGTAACGATCTTAAAGAATACTATATTTTCATTACGAATTTTAAATAAAAATTCTTCCGCGAAAGCTTTATTGCACTTTAAAAAACTCTAAAATCTGCGCTTTACAATGCTCAAAGCAAGAATATATATACAGCCTCCGGAACTTTTCCTTTTCAACGCAAATGTTAGAACTAAGATGACAGTGGAGCAACCTTGGTGAACGCCATGCCGGCTAGGACCCGTCGGTTGGTTGTAAACTACTGACCCATTTTTTTTCCTATTAGCATTTCCACCCGAAGCGGCTAGTTTATTGTGCGCCCCATACTCTGCCAGTGAGCGGTAGCACAAAAATTATTACAGACGGCACAAAAGGTGTTAATCAGACCCTCGTGATACACATTGATACACTAGAAGGTGAAGGGACGACGACGTTTCGTCGACTTGAGAATGGTCCAGGACGGACCGAAACGTCGTCGTTCCTTCACCTTCTAGTGTGTGTGGTCTGGTCAACATACTTTAGCCATGTTATTGTGACTCATCGCCTGCACACATTGATATATATTTACTAGTCTTTCAAATGACGGAAGGTAAAACAGAGAAGCACCGATTTGGAAGATCGCAATCATTAGTTTTGTTTAATAATGATGGTTATAAGCAAGGGGTATAAAAAAAAGGGAGTTTTGACCAAAAAAAGATTCCCGTGAATAGCTTTCATAGACGAAATATTCTGTGCACACCCAAACCTCGTCAGCCTGAAGGCAATCAGAACGAGATTCAACATCCTTTGATATATTGATTATGTATGATATCAAAAGCTCTTTAAAATGAGACAAGAAACTCTTTGACGATCATGTTTGCCAGGTAGAATGAGCATTGATGGTCTGAGACAAAACATTAGCTGCTTTCTCGATTATTTCAAATAATTTTCTTATTTGAAGTATTGTATTAAATATCGAGAATAACTCTTGAATTTTAGTGAAATAAATCTTATTATTTTAGAAAACTGTGTAATTATTTGATGATTTCGTTAACAATTTAATTTAATTTTAGTGGAAGTTTCTTGAGGTAGTATTTGGTAACGGCGCAATAATTAGCGGTCATGGAGACTGGAAGAAGTGTTCTCTTATGGGCCTTTAATGTAAGAGTAGTGTACAGTTGAATGGGTCGAAGTAAAACTTGTGAAGATGCCAATTAAGTTAATGCTTGGTGGTCGTCTAACAAGGATACCTTAAGGGATTTAACGTCAGCGACGAAGTTACCATTCTGAACGAAACGCATCTCGTTGCATCAGGCAATAATAAACGTGTAGAATTAATTATAAAGAGTTAATTTTTCAACTTCTCAGTTGTAAAAATATATATATATAATATATATATATATATATATATATATATGTATATATATATATATACATATATATATATATATATATATATATATATATATATATATATATATATAAATATATATATATATATATATATATATATATATATATATATATATATATATATATATATATATATATGTATAATATAAATTGGTACTAGAGTCAATGATCTCCAAAAATGAAAGTACTTATGGTAATTATATGGTCGAGAGTACTAATATATAGATGTGGACAACCAGAAAATTTACTTTTGTATTAATGAATTTGGACAAACCGGATTTCTTTATTTTTTAGCGTCAACATATATATTAGATCTAACCTCTCCTAGCAATCCAAGTTCTAATACATGCTATCTTAGGCCTTATACAGTGTTTGGTTTTAACTTCTTTGAACGAACTCACAGGTTCGAACTGGTTCACAGATGGTCCATCACTACATACTATTACCTTCGATACAGTCACTATAAGTACTATGTTTCCAGGAGGATGGGTTGAATAATAAATATAGGGCACCCGGGGAAGCCTAGGGTCGAGGCCTCGACGGAAGCCTAGGGTCGAGGCCCCGACGGAAGCCTAGGGTCGAGGCCCCGACGGAAGCCTAGGGTCGAGGCCCCGACGGAAGCCTAGGGTCGAGGCCCCGACGGAAGCCTAGGGTCGAGGCCCCGACGGAAGCCTAGGGTCGAGGCCCCGACGGAAGCCTAGGGTCGAGGCCCCGACGGAAGCCTAGGGTCGAGGCCCCGACGGAAGCCTAGGGTCGAGGCCCCGACGGAAGCCTAGGGTCGAGGCCCCGACGGAAGCCTAGGGTCGAGGCCCCGACGGAAGCCTAGTGTCGAAGTACCGACGGAAGCAGGCAGCTGCGGGTGTCGGACGATATCCAGAAACTTATTACACTCTCTTACGTAAACATCCGCTGTTGATCTCCTTATCACTCAACACCCAGTGGCCCCGTGGTCACGCCTCAAGGTTACTACTCAACTACTGACTGTAAATGTTAATAGTCTCCTACACCACCACCTGTCCTCTCCACCACTACCAGTACCCATCTCCACTAACAGTCCGGTACTACACTGACAGTCTTCACCACCATCACCAGTTCCTACCAACACCACCAGTCCCTCCATTACCAGTCCCCTCCATAACTACCAGTCATATCATCACTACCAGTCCCCCTCCAATATAATAATACTGCACCTAATAGCAATAACTTTTGTACCTTTAATTACGTATTATAGGCCTATGTTTACCTACGTTTGCATACCTAGCCTATAATAGGTTGATTTAAATTGTTACACTGGAAGCATAGTTTTGATTGAAATTGAAAACTCAGTCCTAAATAAGTACAAATATCAAACGCTGCATTTTGATGAAAATTCGACTTGTTAATTAATTATTGTATATATGTACAAAAATTTAATTAATCAACTCGGCCTCCAAAATGATGAAACCTGCTGATGCTGCTTTGGGTGGAGTGTTTAACCAAATGGGCTGTAAACAGGACCTCAAAAAATCCTGTTTTATACGACTGGAATTCTAAACACACAGAAGTCAAATATTGTACCATAAAGCAAACTTAATCTATCCTAACCTCATAACATGTGCAATCATAGGCCTAAATAATCACTTTTACATACAATATTATTCATATGAAAAGGTGAATTTGGTTGCTGCCAACGTTTCTCGGCTGCTTTTCAAAATTTGTTGCACACAATGTGGACTTTATTGTTCAAATAGTCAAAATAATTGTACAGGTAATAGTGGCCGCATGAGCCTCACTCTAACCTGTGAGTTATGATTGTTGATTGTCGTCTCAAATCAGCGAGGCACAGAGAAAATCGTATAGCCACGACGAAGCCCTCCCTCCCCGCCTGCTCCACTAACACTACCGTTGACCAGAGTCCCGAGCACTGACTGCCTCCCCACCAAATGCCAGCACCTAATGGAACCTCATATATTTGTCTCAATATTATTCATAAACATTAGTTTCCAGCATTGAGTTTGTTTACAAGAAGCAATAAGGGTACTGGGCAGAGAACCGCCCGGTGAGTTTGTTGTACATGTTGCCTCACACCACTCACCGTCAACTTCATATTAAGTCTGGTACTACGGGAAGATAAGGCGCGCGATATGAGGACAGTCCTCAGGTGATACCTGAGTGCTCCCCCCTTTCCCCCCCCCCTCCCCTTCATCTCTCCCCCCCCCCATCTCTCCCCCCCCCCATCTCCCCCCCCATCTCCCCCCCCCATCTCTCCCCCCCCCCATCTCTCCCCCCATCTCCCCCCCATCTCTCCCCTTCATCTCTCCCCCCCCCATTTCTCCTCTCTCTCTCTCTCTCTCTCTCTCTCTCTCTCTCTCTCTCTCTCTCTCTCTCTCTCTCTCTCTCTCTCTCTCTCTCTCTCTCTCTCTCTCTCTCTCTCACACACTCACACACACACACATACACACACACACACACACACACACATACACACATATTTTGGTGGAGTTTGGATCCTGGCAATAAATTACTACTGAGCATCCTGATTCACAATTAAAAGGTTTGCTTCACCCTGTGGTTTCCCATGATTGTGAGGGTTGGCAGGTTACTACAGGTTTTTTAGAAGAGTCCAGGTAGTACAGTTGGGTACGTTCTCGACTCACACTCGAGAATTAAGGGTTCGAATCTCGGACTGGACAAATTATTGGGCCCATTTCCTATCAGCTAATGGTCTGTTCATCTAGCAGTAATTCCGAAGGTACTCAGGAGTAAGACAGCTTGTTGTGGTGATACATCTTGGGCGGGGTCAGTAACACTACCTTGGGGGGGAGGGGGCTCAATATAAGCCTAGCATGTGTGAATACACTCTGGCTGCCTGTCCCCAAATACAATGAATTATTATTATTTACTCGATGCAAAATATATTAGTCACCCAAAATAATAATTCGTTTTTTGTAGCAAATATTATAGAAGAATGTTAGAAAACGTATTGCTTTCTATGAACAACTAATGTAAATAAATTTTCAATGCCGTATTCCCATTGACTTCGTAGATCCATATCGAGGTTTCCCTTAGACCTACTATGGTCTTTTCCCAGGATGCAATTCGAAACCGTTGTTTGTATCTAGGGTATCAATTCACTGCTAGGTGAGCAGAGTTATCAGGTGAAAAGAAACATTGTCTTAGCTTATCCAAAGAAATGATCACCGAAGATTTTTTTCAGCATTAACAAGATCAGATAATTGTAAGTGATCATTAACTGTGTGTGTGTGTTTTCACACTTTTCACGAACTCGACAGTCTTCGATCACCTCAACTCAGTAAGTTCAGTCAATTTCACACACGGGAACTGAGAATGCAAATCCAATTCGATGCTACAGTCGACAAAACTGGGACTCCCCACCGACAGAGTTCTCGAAGAAAACACTGCAACTATTACTAAATTCTGTCGTCCTTATATGTGTGACCTCTCGTTTAACGTGTGTGTGACCTCTCGTTTAACGTGTGTGTGACCTCTCGTTCAACGCACATCATTTTCTCAAAGGCAAACCCGCTTATCTTATACTGACAGTGACTACTCACGTCCTAAAATGTCCACATGGGGGTTGACTACCGACGCACTCTTGACATTTGAAAAACAAAAAACACATTACATAGTGTTTTGCTTAACGTCAACCAATCACATTTATTTTCATGATGGACACTTTTAATTATTGTCGAGTGCACCGAACAAGAGGCTGTCAGATAGAAGACTGGTTTCCCCAATTATAACCTCTGTTGTTTGTTTTAAGAAGTTCATGACAGTTTCTTGATGCCATTAATATTTTGTTTAACTCCTTTGTTTCTATAGCTGGCCTTGTTATCTCGATTCACAATAGAATTGAAATGACATCCTGAACACCGTGATATTGTTAAGATTATCTTTTGTATTGACATGCAAAATAGGTTCACAAAATAGAGGAACAGATGGGTGATAACTCATGAGTCTGGAGAATGGTTGTGAGGCAGCTTACACCCGCCGCCACTCAGCTGTTGACTGCCTCACGGAGCACAGGACGCGGGTATACTGCTGCTCCTATACAATTAAATTTCTTTCTTGATTTAGTGCCCCATTCCCATCCCGTGGGCGGTGGTGGAAAGAGTTACAGAGGCGCACAATCGGTTCAGGAACTGATCCACACAGTTCGTTTAGCTAAGCAAGTGACAGTCTTGTGAAGCTAGTTACACAATTGTTACTGCTGCGCCGGTGCTCTGTTCTGAGGCCTGTGTAGCAAGGGCTTCGGGGAAGGCGACGCTACACGTAAGTACGATAACTTATCAATCAATCTGGCAGTAATTCCCATCCTGATCCATAAAGGTTTATGATTATATTATATATATAATTTGTTAGAGTTTTTTGACGATGGATACCATTCATCATCATTATACATGGGGGCGGGGAAGCAATATCATCTTAGGTTGACATTACGACTAAGTCATATAATCCTCTGGTTGATTGCTTCATCCACCGCAGTTATTTACTTTACATGCTGACAATCTCATTTCCTTTCATGAGGCAGAGAACGCATAGATGGCGGGTCTGGCCCTCACTGCGACCTGACCACGGAGGCTACTCCAACATTGCGTGTTGACGGGATCTTGTGTTTCCCAGGTCATGGCGGCCGAGTTTCCATTTATTAAACAGTTTATGAACAGCGGAAGTCTACGAGTTTGTTCAGAACGATAATAACCATGGAGGTAGAGAACGACCTAGCGCAGTTTCCATGCTCGTAAGCTGTTTAATAAAAACTTAAGTAGCTGTGATTGAGGAAAGAGTCACAAGTTTCCTAGTTGGACATGTTGTGTGTGTGTGTGTGTGTGTGTGTGTGTGTGTGTGTGTGTGTGTGTGTGTGTGTGTGTGTGTGTGTGTGTGTGTGTGTGTGTGTGTGTGTGTGTTGTGTGTGTGTGTGTGTGTGCGTGTGTGTGTGCGTGTGTGTGGGTGTGTGTGTGTGTGTGTGTGTGTGTGTGTGTGTGTGTGTGTGTGTGTGTGTGTGTGTGTGTGTGTGTGTGTGTGTGTGTTCTTGTCAAAGTCACCATATTCCTGGTGTGAAGACCAAAGGTCCTGCCTTAAATACAGGAGAGTCTGTACAGCGTCAGCGCTCTCTAACATAAGCGTTTAGGCAGACGCCTCACAACCGTCTTGACCTGGGTTCGATTCAAGGGCAGAGCCGAACTTTTGGCACCATTTTTTTTTTTGGGGGGGGGGGTTCAAAATTGGACCACAGGATATCTGTTAGGGTTATTGACGTTACCATAGGTTTACTACTAACCTTTCCCCTTGATACAACTCATAACGGCTGCCCAACTCCCGCGTACCTACATTCTGCTGGGTGAACAGAGTCATCAGGTGAAATGATACATTGATCAAACTCTGAAGTCGTGCTGCGGGAACTGAACCCCGAGACCTTTCGACACGACCATGCCGACTACTAGGCCACTTGGCCCTATATATATATATATACATATGAAAACCTCAATATTCCGTCTCGCTGCCTGTATTCAACAGCGGAAATTTACTCAGAAGCATAGACATATTTACAGGTTACTGTATGAGTATAATTAAACTTAGTTTCTCTATATATATATTGTAAAAGCTCTCATGCATCTCTAAATTCGTATCTTGTCATTCTCTTCAGAGTTACTTTCGTGATATAAAATCATGTTAGTCTTTTGTTCTCGCAGTTGTGTTCAAATTTGGTGTGTAGTGTTGACCGCACACGGCCGCTGGGCGATGATGCATCTATGTAGGACGTCTTATCAGCGATGGTAAATGACATAATTTTTTGCCTCTACGTGAGATAAGCGCCGGAAGTGAGGGCCCGATACCGGCTTCCTGCCTCAACCGCTCTACAGAGCACTAATGCTTTCGTGAGCGATGTTAAGAGATAAGGTCCGAGGAAGAACCCGTGTTCAGGTCTGCGTGTGCAGTCTTGTTTGCATCTGGTTCCGTGACACACATACAACGCGGTGTTGTTCCTGGTCATATTACACCCTAACGAAGTTGTTGTTCCTTGGGAGTAAGAGTTATTTCCTGATTGCTGATGCCTCCAAAGTATCCTTTATTCACCTTAAACTTTGCCTTGACCCTTACGTCAGACAGCTTAGGTAAGACGCCTTGATGGTGCTTGAAGGCTGCCGACTTCTTATCTAGAGTCATGACACATTTTCACATTGTTTTCCCTTAAGCTGTCAGAGGAAAGGCTCAACTCCAAATTTAAGGAGAATAATAGACAATGCTCTTTCCTCCGATCTGTATAGAAAATCATCAAATAACACTTGCTATCAAGGATATTTTTTGTGTGAAATGTTAGGACTTGTGTTGGATTTAGCATTGTGTGTGGGAGGAAGTTAATGTAGGACTTGCCACTCGGAGTTGTAGCAATACAAGGCAATGAAAATGTCACCCAATGTGAAAACAATGTTAGACTATAGGCACATCTTACTCTAAATGCACGATACTTCTTGTTCACTATACATGGTATTTCCTGCTCGATACCCCCCTTCCATTACACAAACATATGGGTCAAGCAAACACTGAAAATTATTGTGCTCCTTAATTTAAGGGCAGGAGATTGTGCTGCTCCATTACCTCACACAACAACACCAAGTGTATTGGCTTTCGAATCTATGCAAGGAACTTTAACCTTGTTGTTAATATGTTTTCACATCTCATATATACGATTCATTTTTTAATTGGTTAGTTTCCCCACAACACACATCAAATTCATGCCATGTAACCATTCAGTATTGATTTTTGGGGTCGGGCTCATCTCCTCCCGTCTTGTGCAGGAAGTGCACAAGACGCAGAAGAGAGCGAGCCAGCCGCCGCCGCCAGCCAAGAGGTCCACTGGAGCAGACAGCAGCGGGAAGAGTAAGCAACAGGTGAATGTGACCTACAGCCAGGATGGGTTTAGGTGAGTATTCTGCTTTAGGGATCACAACCATAAACTATAAATAATGGCCGCTGTCTTTATGCTATAGTTGTTGCCAATCGCGTTGTGATGGTTGTACACACACTGCCGTTGATATGGTACATGTGATGGCTGACCAGGCAGGCATAACCCATTCATTATCCACGACATTTGAGGATTTTATTAATTTTTGCTCGACAAAATGACCGTGGAATGGGAACATACACACAAAAAAAGAATAATTGATACCTCAGAGCTCTATTTCATGATTAACAATTCATACTATGTGTAGATATTTCTTTGAGAGAACTACATAACCTTCACATAACGTAGCGTATTATGAGAACGTATCAGATACAATTGTTGTAAATATCCGCCAGACACTGGAGTCCGATGGTTTCAAAATCAAGAAAATAACACCATTGATACTAGGATAGTGGAGGTTCACTACCTGGCTTACGGTATAGTGAGCCCAATCATTATCTCAGCCGGCATAGTTGGGAATTTGCTCACCATTCTAATCCTCTGGAATCCCAAATTCAGAGGTAAGGCGGAAGATTGATGTTTTAAGATACAAATGAATCTTTTGTCTCTGTTTTAACACAATTTTTCTTTAATCACTATCAGTTTATAATAATTTTGAATTAATGATATAATAGTTTTAATATAGAATGCCGGTTTTTTTTTTATTCAAGATTACATAGTATACCTTTCTTGAGGGTAAATATGAAATTCTTTGTCCTCAGGCGTGACGTACAAGTACTTCGTCATCCTTGCTGCAAGTGACTTGATAGCTCTGCTGTGTTCAATATCTGTGTTTGTGCACATCGTCCAAGAAGCTACTCGCTCCTACACTACAGCTGCCTGGTACTCCTACTTGGAAAATTATTTTGTGAACGTCCCAATGAGCACTTCGGTGTTCACGGTGGTTTGTGTGACGGTGGATCGTTTCTACTCCATCTGTCGTCCGGCCAAATTTTCCACTATACACAGTCCAAAATTTGCCTACAAAGCACTTTTCCTGACCTTCGTGGTTTCTGCCGTTGTGTGGTTACCCGTTTGCTTCCTCAAGACGCCAGTGGACGCCGGTGACTGTGAGTCGTCGTACTTTGAGCCCCCTGACGACGACGAGACCTGGTGGGTGGCGTGCATGAGGTATGACACACTAGCGGAACCTTGGTACCTAATGTACTCCTGGAGCAGACAGACTATAGTCACATTCATCCCAATCGTTGTGATAACTGTTCTGAACGCTATGACAATCAGAAGTTTTATCAGATTGAGCAAGAGACGGAAAGAAATGATAGTTAACTCGGTTTTGGGCAGCTCCTCGCAGAATGCTTCAACACCCGGGGAAGGTAAAATGGTTGAAGAAAGTAACCTGGTCTACCTCCTGTCTGCGGTGGTGCTCACTTTCTTCATCACTATGGTGCCTGTGGGAATATTTAATGCAATGTATACCGACTACCTTTCATCTGCGTTTAAGTATGAGGTGTTCAGAGCCCTGGCTAATGACCTGGAAATCCTTAACCATGCTCTAAACTTCTACATGTATATTTTATGTAGTAGTCAAATTCGTCTGACGTGTAGGACATTCGTAAGCCAATGTGCATCCGCTGTATATAGTTTTTTGCAGTTTACCTTCTTAGTCTTTATTAAGCGCCCCGTGAGGAGTCCCTGTACCCCCGGCTCTTGTGTCTAGTGGCCGTCACTCGGCACCAACAATAGCGACACCCCGCCAAACACACACCGAAACTACGACGTTGGTACAATGTTCGAACAAGTTTTAACACCTAACCAGTTATAACAACCAATATAGTAAGTTGTAACAGCGCTCTAATACGTCATAAACACGATAAGCCAAGATGTAACAACTTTATTGCAAGTTGTAACAAGCTGAAAATAGACAGTTTCGGTTTGTGTTTCCAGGGACCTTGATTGATTGAGACAAAAATATGAACTGAATAAAGAGTGCAGACCAAGACATGTAAAAATGCTCGGAAAACTACTTTAGTTGTATAGTTGAGATTGATTCCAGTGTCTTATCTTGAGGTTAAGGTCACCGGAAAATTGTGTTGTAAATGCAGGCTAATAAGAGTTGTAGCGATAAAGAAAAATATTAGAATATTCTTCCAAGTTACTGAAGGAATGACTGCTTTTCCCCTCAGCGACCTGCACGAACACACACTATACCCAGATGGAAAGATTATCATCTAGAAAAAGTGCTTAGGTTGGGAGAGAAATGGAACCGGGTCTCGAACTGAGATATGAGGACAAGTTAGGGAACAGTGCCCAGCCACTTAGATCATCGGGGATCGAACGCCAACACTGGGGGGGGAAAAATAAAAATAACGACCAGTATGCTAGACATTTGTCAAGAGATTCCCCCCTGAAGATGTGATCCTTGTGAGCCATAACTGTGTTACTTGCGCCTGGGTCTCCACTCTGACAGGTTTACTGCTGCTAAAATTCTTGCATCTGCAGTTTCAGCGGTCACGAATCATAACGGCATTTGGGTATAAATCCTTATTAACAATTGTTAATCTAATTTGTCCTATGTAAAATTTTTCTCATGCATCTCATTGAAGCTATTTTGAATAAATCCTCATTAGTAAATAACTAATTTTACAGCCCATTATTAAACTTAGATCACACAATGCTCTTTTATTGAATATATATTCTACCTAACACGGTAAACAATGTCCACATCTTCAAGCCCAAAGGCAACTTCTAATCATTTTGTTTTGCATACAAGTGCACTAGAAGCAATTTATAGGACAGTGGGATGAAGTGTTAAACGAACCATTAGTTTGAAGACGAAATAAAATCCTCACAACATTAAGGAGGTTATCCATCTCATCCCAACTCTCATGAGAGGTGTCCTGATTAAAGAGTCGTGGTTCATGCAGGTACGAAAGGCTCGTAACAGCTGCAGAAGGCAATCCATCTTAACCAAGGGAATCCGAGGCTGTCCTTGATCTGATCACATTTACCTGCCTTGTATTATATACGTGTCCAAAAGTGCTTCGGTGTTATTATTATATGTCTGAGTAGTAATGTGGGTTATATGTGTATATGTTGATGAGTGTGAATGTGTGATGGACACGTGTACATATCTGGGTGGTTTATGGATCTGATGATTTATCATAATAGTGATGACCAGGATAAAATGAACAGCATATTGGACGTTTTAGATGCCATATCGGATTCCTCAAAAGCTTTGGTTTGTGGTCTCAATGTGATGGTAGGACTCGACGATCTCGTATTGCCCCCAAGAAAAATGGATGATTATTATTAAGCCGCCGGCTTCCTGTCCCCCTCCCAACCACTAAAGACATGCTGGCCTTCGGGTAAAATTCAGGTAAAATTTATCATTGATGTGCTTTGCCGGTAGTCTGTCCTCGCATCCCAGCTCTTAATCAATCTTCATAATACTGTCGGGTTCGTTCTCGACACACAATCGAGAATTCTGGGTTCGAATCCCAGGTGGGACAGAAATGGTTGGGCATATTTCCTTTCACCTAATGCGGCTGTTCACCTAGCAGTCAGTAGATACTCAGATACGCAAGCATTATTTTTAAACAATAATTTAAAACTATCTAACATCAGGTGGGACAGAAATGGTTGGGCATATTTCCTTTCACCTAATGCTGCTGTTCACCTAGCAGTCAGTAGATACTCAGGAATTAATCAGCTTGTTGTGGGGTTGCATCCTGGGCGAGGTCAGTAATTCGACCTTTGGGGTTGTGGGGGGGGGGGGCTCGATAAAAGCCAAAAAGTGTATGAATACACTCTGGCTTCCTGTCCCCCCGACATAAATAATATAATATTTAGACCATGGTAAACCTTGAGGTTAGCTTGAGGTGCTTCCGGGGCTTAGCGTCCCAGCGGCCCGGTCGTCGACCAGGCCTCCTTACATAATGAATGATTTATAATGAATTCATAATGAATTCACATATGGGTCGACATAATGACATTATTTAATGAAATGACATAATGAATATGCATAATGAATTATTTATTATAATATCCACGCTCAAACCTGTCCTCATATCCCAGCTCATAATTTATTCAAATTGAAGTAAGTTTGTGATAATAAAATACATACCAAGAGAATATAGTAGTTTAGGATATTTGTATCCTTCTAACACGCTAGTCTCCAGTTCCAGTTCATGTAGGGTATCCTCAAATCACTTTACTTGTTCTTTTAAGCTTTGATTGCGTTCTATTCATAACAGCTGAGGGCTCTGTGCTCATGATTACATAGCTCAATGAGTAATGTTAGATAGTTTTAAATTATTGTTTAAAAATAATGCTGTGTTTTGTGTACAGTTGCCTGTTCTTTTCATTAAGTTTCCCCTGCTTTTCCGTTTTCTCTGACTCGTTTCTCTTATAATTTAATAATTCATGTTATTATCTCTGAATGCATGTGTTTATATTTTTTGGGGTTGTATTTTATTTATCAGCAATATTATTAGAGCTTGGGCCCGGCTGCCAACATTAAAAACGAGCGGGCATACCGAGAAACCTTAACATTATTGTGCTTCCTTATACTCCTGTCATGTTTTCCCTTGTTTAATCTCACAACTCATCACTCTTGTTGTGTCGCCTGCATATCGGCCGTCCTTGATCCTTTCACTTATTTGTTTATGTTCAGTTTATGGCCCTCTTCTTTTTCTCTCGGTTCTTTGAGTTACTTTTATATACATTTGTCTGTCTTTTTACGTATTTTTTTAGGCTACCTTGTTCCTCAATTTTCTATGTCCGTTTTCTCTTATCCTTCATTCTTGATTAGGTGGTAAAGAATTTCAAATTATTCTTTCACTTTGGATTTCTCGGTTTTTCTCTTCTGTTCTGCTACTCTTCCACGTACTCCTTCTTACAACATCTCCTCCGGCCTTAGGAGACAATTTTATTTATGGCTGGACGACCCACCGTCGTGACACAAGTTGGCTTTGACCAGAACGTCTGCCATTGCCCAGTTCTCTTTAGTCTACGATGCTTTAATGTTTTCTTTGACACCGTTTTCACTTCGGACTCATAGAATCTGGGCTTCCATGCCTTCGGCTCTTCAGGCCGCACCGAAGAAGTTCGACCATCAATATATTTTTAACTGAGGGCAAGTATCACACTACGGGCCTCGAAGAGGACAGAGAGCCACGGACTTGTCAAAGGATCCCCATTGGTCCTGATTTTTATTAGCTGGATTTTAAAATTCCACACAGTTTTAGCAGCATTGAACCACCACCACTTATTAATCGGTTGGAATTAACAAAATTACGTGATCTAAATTCCAGTCGAATTTCTGCACTGCAACTCATTTAATTGATTTTCTTGAGGGTCAGGCACCCAGGTTAGGCTTATATCGAGGTCCCATCCATATTCGAATTATTGACCCTTCACAGGATGCGACCCCATAACAAGCTAAGTAACTCCTGGGTACAGATTTATTGCAAGGTGAACAGGAACATTAGGTGATAGGAAACGTGCCCAGCCATTTATGTCCTGACCTGAACTTGAACTCTGAATTCCCGATTGTGAGTCGAGAACGAACCCGACATGCGGGATATACAACGGGATGTATCGGGATATACAACGGGATGTATCGGGATATACAACGGGATGTATCGGGATATACAACGGGATGTATCGGGATATACAACGGGGTGTATCGGGATATACAACGGGATGTATCTGGATATACAACGGGATGTATCTGGATATACAACGGGATGTATCGGGATATACAACAGGATGTATCTGGATATACAACGGGATGTATCTGGATATACAACGGGATGTATCTGGATATACAACGGGATGTATCTGGATATACAACGGGATGTATCGGGATATACAACAGGATGTATCTGGATATACCACGATCAATTCATAGACTTCTTTTAATTGTCATTTGAAGCCACTTGAAGAGTCCCGTAAGGTTGTGCCAAGAGGTAACACTAGTACCCAAGTGGTTCCGTCTGATATTGGTACCACTTGCAGAGGAGAAAGTTGTCGCTATTTTCGGTTTCTGACTTCGTTATCTATCTGGTCCTCTTCCTCCTGGTTTCTCTTTTCTTGCCATGCATTTTTTGTTTACATGTTCAGTGATGACACAGAGTACTTCATGTTCTGAATGCCATCTATGTTTTGATTTTGGGACTACTAAACGTTTTCAGTGGACATGTGTGTTGTGACCGCTGGTACAGCTGGTGGGTGGCGTTTTCAGCTTCCTGTTCCCGCACTGATAAAGTGGTTAACGGTCTCACTGTGTGTGATATGACAACAGTACTTTAGATTGTCTTAAATGATCAGAGTATCAGTGTATGGGTGTTAGGGTCAGCTGGCGTTCTCTTTATGTGTATGGACCACACAGTTTCCACTATTGAATAAGAACTTTCAGAATAAGAAGTTTCATATGCCCGAAACGCTTTGCGTAATAGTGGCTTTAGGCATTGTATGTACTAGCTCTATCTATAAGTACACGAATCTTTGTAAAAATTTCTTGTATGTACCTTACCTAAATAAACATTTATTTATTTATTATTTATTTAACTGTGTTCTCCTCGAACATGTCCCTCTAATAATACATATCGAACACATGTATCCCCTAATGTATCATTAGAAGTTGCACGGAAGGAGTGTGAACCATTGCATTATCATCTCTCTCTCCCCTGTAAGTTGAAAAGTTAAACCACCTTCCTAGGTCTTTAGTCAACCTGCAACAATGATAAGCCGACGTCATTTTGAGTGAGCGCTCCCGAATGGAGGCTGGTGATCGATTTCTTTGTTGGATCTATGGTTACTTATCAAACAGGAAGTCGTCAATATTGTTTCAAGGGTTTTGGAGTGTACCAACAGACTTTGAACTAGGCACCCTACAGAAAGGTGTCCTCAGCCCAATATTAGTTAATTTTTAAATATGCTCATTTTTAAATGAACTGTGCCTAGTACACTCAACGAATGCAGGCGATGAGTCACAATAACGTAACTAAAGTATGTTGACCAGACCACACACTAGAAGGTGAAGGGACGACGACGTTTCGGTCCGTCCTAGACCATTCTCAAGTCGATTGTGGGACTTGAGAATGGTCCAGAACGGACCAAAACGTCGTCGTCCCTTCACCTTCTAGTGTGTGGTCTGGTCAACACCCAACGAACTTCATTTGCTAGGTTTATGATAAAAAGATGCATACCAATGGGAATACCAACATTCAAAATACTCTAAACTCCTGACACGAGTCTACTCTACTAGACTCGTGTCAGGATCTTGGTCTTGTCTTCTAAGCAGAGAAAAATACGATTCTAAAGTGGCGTCAACCTAGTCGGGGAGAATTTTACACTCGGTGAAACTGTTGGATCCCAAGTTTAACCTCGAAAACAGATACAAATACCATGGTCTTGAGGCCTCACTGTATGGTCGTCTTGCAGTCAGACACTCGTCGGTATAAGGAGGCTCAAGGGTCTCAAGACTGTGACATAACGTCACTCAAACATTGGTGCAAATGCCAGGATAGTGAAGTTATTTTATTATATATGTCTATTCATTTTAATTTTTGTGCTAAGGTATACTAGTATATTAGTGACCATTCAAATTGTAAGATATATGGTAAGTTTCGGATTTAAATATACAATATTTTAAGATGTGCATTCTGCAGTGTGTTTAGACCAGCCAGAATTACTAGTCAATTGAAATCAAATCAAATTGTTTACTCATAAATGTCTGTACATTTGTATTTGGGAAAAGGTTTCATAAAAAAAAAATTACAGTATAATAATTTCATTAGTCACAATAACAGCATAACACGAAGAGAATATCATCAAAATTTGAAACTTTATAAGTAACAACCTACACTTATAATTCAATACTGAGTTAAACAGTTGTATAACAGTGTGAATTAAATATATATTTTTGGCATAAAAAGAGGAACCTAAATTTACTATTTGAAAAGTGATATAAATTGTAATAACATTGTTTGTATCAGATGGTGCTAAACCATCATTGCTATAAAGTAAACCACAGTTGTAAATGTGTGTAAACTTGAGGAATTTACACATTCGAGGGACCGCTGACGTCACCGGGAGGGGTGAGGGGTCAGCCCACCGTTTTCAGACTAAACTGGAAAAGGTCCAAAGGTTTGCCACCAGACAAATACCCGAACTGAGAGGTATGAGCTACGAGGAGAGACTACGGTAATTAAACCTCACGTCACTGGGAGACAAAAGAGTTAGAGGGGACTTGATCACCACATACAAGATTCTCAGAGGACTTGATAGGGTAGATAAAGACAGATTATTCACCACAAGGGGCACACGCACTAGGGGACACAGGTGGAAATTGAGTGCCCAAATGAGCCATAGAGACGTTAGAAAGAATTTGTTCAGTGCCAGAGTGGTTGACAAATGGAATGCATCAGAAAGTGATGTGGTGGAGGCTGACTCCATACACAGTTTCAAGTGTAGATATGATAGAGCCCAATAGGCTCAGGAACCTGTACACCTGTTCATTGACAGTTGGGAGGCGGGACCAAAGAGTCAGAGCTCCAACCCCGCAAACACAACTAGGTGAGTACACACGTCCCCAAGATACAAACCGTAGCAGATGTCTAGCTCCCAGGTATCTGTTTACTGCTTAAGGAACAGGTGCATCAGGTAAAAGAAACTTCACATTTGTTTCTGCATGGGGCTGGAATCGAACCTGGGTTATCTATCTTGAGGTTATCTTGAGATGATTTCGAGGCTTTGTGTCCCCGCGGCCCGGTCCTCGACCAGGCCTCCACTCCCAGGAAGCAGCCCGTAGCAGCTGTCTAACTCCCAGGTACCTATTTACGGTTAGGTAACAGGAGCATCAGGGTGAAAGAAATATTTTGTCCATTTTTCTCCGCCTCCACCGGGGATCGAACCCGAAACCTCAGGACTACGAATCGGAAGCGCTGTCCACTTAGCTGTCAGACGAGTGGTACCGATAACTACTCTAGCAAAGTTTAACAGCGCAGTATGGAACAAGAGCTGAAAGAAATGTTCTGAAGTCCTCTTCAGAGGTTTCTATTCTGTCAAACTTCCAGAAGAGTGAATTGGGCCAACCGCTGCCGGTCTTTCAGACAGCTTTATAGAATTAAATGAGGATTTCAAGTGGCATTTCACTGAATTCAGGCGGAGGCGGGAACTCCTCCCCCGAGCGACAAAATACATTTCCTGGTGGCACTTTACAAATGGCGGGACAATCGACGTTAAATCACGACACAAAACAGTCGAGAATTCTTCTCACAGCTGATCGAGTCTCGCGCCGTGAGCTAACAGCAAAACATGCTAAGCCAAGTTGGATTTGGAGAGACATGCAATGCATTTCTTGCGTTCAGCAATAACCGCCTGACCATCACATGCTTCGGTTATGTGAGAGAACAATTGCCACAATAAACGAAAATGAAAAGAAAAAATAATTGATAAGTGTTAAAAAACCAAGTTACGATATGGAAGACGACAAAATATTGAAGGAAATTATGACAATTACTGAGCATTGATCTGTCGTCTGGCGGAGAGAGAGGGAAGCTAATGTGTAATGAATAAACGTCTGGCGTGGTGAGTAAAGATATTGAAATGATTTTGTATACTTCAGTCATGTCACGCTTTAATATTCACATATCCAGAAAATGCCTATTAAGCTTATTTCCTTTCTCTATGGTCGTACAGCGTAGATGAACTAGCAATTAACAGGTCACAGATTTTGTTACGCAAAAGCAGCAAATTTTTGAGAGACATCTTAGTTCTTGATTTAATAATAATTTTTAGCCACTAAGGTATCTGTTTTTAGAGGAAGAACTACTTCAATGTTTACCTGAAAATGGGACTATTAGAAATTTATATAAATTAACCATATAATAATGTGCATGCAACTTGCATTACGAAGTCTTATCATAAACCAAAAGTTGATAAAGGACGCAATGTAATATGATAAGGTGACTTCGCAGTCCCGATCAAGGTTTTCTTCCCAATCAAAAAGGAGGGATTATACAGTTAATTTTTGTCGGTCTCTGCATCCCGAAATAAAGGCCAAATGCTTTGGCCTTCGCTATGTTGAAGGCTGCAGTCGTCACAGTATGGTATCTGCAGTGTGTGTGTGTGTGTGTGTGTGTGTGTGTGTGTGTGTGTGTGTGAGTGTGAGTGTGTGCGCGCGCGCGCATGTGCGTGCGTGCGTGTGGGGGCCGCTAATCGCGGCCCGCAGCTTCAACCAGTTCTAACCCTTGATACACTGCGATTCTGACGTTATCCACCTCAGCGTAAACAAATTTGTAGATTTATTTAAAATTAAAGACAGTGGAGATCTGGCGCTTCCTCGGGCTAATAAAGCTGAGTTTCTGTAGCTTAGGGGTTATTCATTTTTGGCTAGGTAGAAACCACTTGAAATTTAACGCCTTTAAAATTGCGAGAACGGTCTGAAGAACGTTCTACTGCATCTTCTACACCTTTTACACACCACTATCTGTTCACCCTTTTCTCTATATAGCATAAAGGCGCACCACGGGCACTGCCGAGGGTCGTAAGGGCACAGGGTTATAACACCTTCCCAAGCAATCATTTACGTATGACAAAACCTCGTAGCGTTGATCACCACTGGGAGGTTCAATGTCGTCCAATGGCCTTATTGCCAACAGAGGCGCTTCCCTGCTGGTTCCTTTGGGTCATATTTTGACGTGACGCATATAGAGTGGGATATTCCGAGGTGAAGCGTCGCCCCGGGACCTCTACACCACACGACCAGGAACACCACTGGGTTCACCTGGCCAGGTGAACCCAGGTGAATCCGTTGTTTGCACCTCAGCTCCTTACATGAACCGGTTGATGAGTTTTGCAAACGCTGGCCTCGAGCGAACTGCGATAAGTGGTTATAACTTCCAGCGTTAAGTACACGGTCAGAACGGGGATTAAAATCTATATTCGAAGGAACGTGTCTGATTTTCTGTCTGTCTGGGGTGGGCGGCCAGGATAGTTGAGTTTGACTCGAGCCAACTATCCGTGGCGAATTGTCATTGTATAGCGAGTGTCACAGGGTGGTAAGGGGACGACGCCCATGCCTCTCTTTAGGGGGAACTGCCTCTCTATTGTGACAACCAACGACTCGTAAGAAGTAAAAAATAAAATGAAAAGAACATGAATGGAAGGAAGAAGATTTGATAGGAGACCAGGAGGGAGTCCAGGAGGGAGTCCAGGAGGGAGTCCAGGAGGGAGTCCAGGAGGGAGTCCAGGAGGGAGACCAGGAGGGAAACACGGAGTAAGAATTGGAGGGGGAGGGAGGGTAGGGATAATTGGTGGGATAATGGGAAACTGGAAGGGAGGGAGTGATGTAGAGAATGGGAGAGACCCGAATGAGAGGGATGGGCAAGAGGGAATGAGGGCTTGGAGGGAGATTGAGAGAGAGGGGGGGCCGGGGAGGTGGGAGGGAGAATGGTTAGGGAGGTAGGGAGAATCCTGCCTCCCTGGAAGGAAGGGATAAACGGAGAATCGAAAAAAATGAGAGTAGGATTTAGGGAGGGAAGGCAAGCTGGGAGAATTTGAGGGAGAGAGGTAGAATGGCAGGGAGGGACAGGGAGAGTGAAGGCCGCAGGGAAGGAGGGAGGGAAAATGGGGAGCATCGAGAGAGAGAGAGAGAGAGAGAGAGAGAGAGAGAGAGAGAGAGAGAGAGAGAGAGAGAGAGAGAGAGAGAGAGAGAGAGAGAGAGAGAGAGAGAGAGAGAGAGAGAGAGAATGGTGGGGTATCCGGGCTCTCCATTTATAAAAGAGTATGTCTGTTAGTCTGTCTCTCCGAGGCTGAAGGCCAGACGCTTGGGTCTAGCCTCATGCAACTTTGATAATGTGATTGGTGCAACCCGTCCTTACACCAGGCTGTTTAAAGCAGCGGCCGTCCTCCCCAGACAACCCGTCCTTACACCAGGCTGTTTAAAGCAGCGGCCGTCCTCCCTAGACAACCCGTCCTTACACCAGGCTGTTTAAAGCAGCGGCCGTCCTCCCCAGACAACCCGTCCTTACACCAGGCTGTTTAAAGCAGCGGCCGTCCTCCCTAGACAACCCGTCCTCACACTAGGCTGTTTAAAGTAGCGGCCGTCCTCCCCAGACAACTCGTCCTCACACCAGGCTGTTTAAAGCAGCGGCCGTCCTCCCCAGACAACCCGTCCTCACACCAGGCTGTTTAAAGCAGCGGCCGTCCTCCCTATTTGTTTTTCCGAGTAAATGAATCTATAACAACAAGTTCCAAGTACCACGGCTATGGTGGGCCCGTAGTGGACTTACCTGGCACAGAAGCGGTGGACGTCCCCTCGCGTCGTCCTCCCTAGATAACCCGTCTATGTATAAATTCTATGTACAGTTAGGCGGAAGTTAGGTTAGGTTAGGTGTTTAGGTTCTGTGGGCGATTATTTGTAATTGAAGTACGTGCAGTGAAGCAAACCCGTCCTCGACTAAAGTCCATTACATCCAGAGGTCGACCCCACAGACGCATTTGGGGTCGTTTTGGGGTCATTTGGGGGCATTTTGGGGTCGGTTAAATTTGTATATATGCCGTTCATTCAAAACGGGAATTTTGTCAAATATAAATTAATATTATAATATATTAGCATAGTGTGCTTATATAGGCATAGATTAGGTTAGGTTAGGTGTTTAGGCTCTGTCGGCGATTATTTGTATTAGAAGTACGTGGGTGAAGCATTTACAGCGTTGTGGTTCTAATAAAATTAGTCAGTGAAGCACTTGTTCGGAAGTGCTCGAAGGTCATCAGTTGTGAGTCGTGTGTAAACCGTTTTTGAGTCGTGTGAAAAATGGTTATAGTGGCTGGGGGATATGTGGAGACTGAGAGACTAGAGACGGCGAGGCTGTGTGCTGAGGAAAGGATGATTTTTTTTTTTTTGAGGGGTGGGGGAAAGGGAGGGTTTGTGTGTGTGTAAGGGGGGGGGGGGGAAGACCTGTGAGGGTGAATGTCCAAGGCCTGGGCACAGGGGAGTCCTGGGTGCCGCCGGGTACTCCGCATCTAGTGGTTGTATATTGTAGGTGATTGAAGTTTTTTGTGAATATTTTTAGACAGATATGTTTTCACTCTCAAACAAATATATAGCGTATATATAGGAATATAGCGTTCACTTAGTAAAGTGAACGCTATATTCCTAATTATTTACTCCTACAATTGCAAAGTCTTTTGTATAATATATATTTCTCATTATTCACTCCTACTTGTGTTAAATATATTTCTTCGTCAATTAATCTCACGCAATAGTATGGTTACCTGCAGGCGATGAGTCACAATAACGTGGCTGAAGTATGTTGACCAGACCACACAAATGTACTCAAATGCTCTAATCTTTCTAACAAACGTGACTTAACATAAGCTTTCCCCCTTCCATTTCTTTCTTTCTCTTTCCCTTTCTTTCTCTCTTCTCCCTTTTTCTGTTCATTGTCTTCTACGCTCCCTTGCTATCCTCTTCTTATTCCTATTACTATCTCCTTCTGTGGTTATAATAGGAGCTGCCTCGTATGGGCCAATAGGCCTGCTGCAGTTCTCATTACTACTATCCCCTACACCTGACTTTCCTCCTCAGCTCTCTCTTGCCTATTTAATGCCTGTCCCTACCTGTCCTCATCACAATCGACTTGAGAATGGTCCAGGACGGACCGAAACGTCGTCGTCCCTTCAATTTCTAGTGTGTGGTCTGGTCAACGTATAGTTACCTTCAAATACTGATAAATATAAAGTGGTCAATATTTTGGTTTGATGATATATTAGATTTCCTTCGGGTGAATTATTCAGTAACTTAATTGTCTTGGAAGGACCTGCCTACCTGTGTTTTGATCCGAGCGTTGTCAATCATGTGTTCTTCAGCACTTTCTTGGTAGGCGACTAGATTTATTTGTATCTTGAATTGGTATCCGGCAGTGTTCGGGTTTCCTATCTGTCTCTCACTCTCTCTCGCTCGCTCGCTCTCCCAGAAGATGCAATAGTTTGAACAGTTGAAAACTGCTAAAAAACTCTCGGGATACAACCCGTCCTCTAAAAAATAACGTCAATTTTCGCTCGTATGCGCGCTATGGCCAAATTTGGATGTAATTTGAAATGAAATCGACTCACAAAAGTGATGTACTGTTCCGTTTTCTGTTTGAGTCGTCCGGCTTACTCGGCAAGCTTAGAAGAGGATTCTTTCCATTAACGTTTTTCATACAGTTTTGAAGCTTTATGAGAATTCCCTGCCCACCTAACCTATCAGAGGACCCTTAACTTACTGTTGTTGAAAAAATCCCAAATTTTAATTATTTTTTGTTTTCATTTTCAAATTACGTCCATATTCGGCCATACGGGCAAACGGCCAAAAGCGACGTTCTTTTTAAGAGGACAGGTTGCACGGGACCATTTCTGATTTTACGGGAATCACCGGGGTTTGCAGTGGGTGCCGAGTCTTCTTAAAAGCGGGTATTGGGGCCGACCCAAACCAACCTATATGACAGTCTCCAACCACCCAACACTAACCATACAAAACTGAATGAGGCTAGCTCTGTACGTCTAGCCTCAAACCTTAGATAAACAAACTTAAGGTTTTTCCACACCTTTACTTGAACACTTTTCAGTCCAATAATGTCGCTTTATACTAAAGATTTTCATGCATATAAACAGTATTTGTTTGCAGTACAAACCTTTATTTGTGAAGCTGAAGGACTGTTTTCTTATTGTTATGAAAGCTTCGTTTGACCATCACTAGAAATGGCTTTATATATAACAGCAGGTCAACAAACTTGGTAAGCGGCTTTCAATCATTGGTCGAGATCCTCCTCTTCAGTTTGTAGCAAGATCGTTCTCTCAGTATTATATCTGTGATGAATATTGTTATATTCCTCATGTAAGCTTTTGAATTGGTCAATATTGAATATTATTTGTCAGTCCTTTGATAAATTGCGGTTATTTTTGGTCGTTTACAAGGACGCAATATCCTCTCAACAATTTCACATTCCAGTTGGTATGTGTATCATTCGGAAATTTGATCATGTGATATGAAATGTTATAAATTTCATTGACGTAGATAACAAAGTGTTTTCAACCCTCGTACAACATTTTACAAATCAGATTCTTCAGCGTTCATGCCAGCTCATAACTTTTTAGATTATATCCACTGTTTAATTTAATACGATATTTAACCACTGAATTTGTGTTAGTATTGGCCAAGTTACCCCTTGCAAACTCTGAAAACAAATGTTTTACAAAACCTTATTAGAAAGATCGCTCTTCCAAGTCGAAGATAAGTCTTCTCACGAGACAAATGTGTTAGATTTTAATTTATATACATGGAAAATTCCCTTTGGCTACACAAGGAATAATGTGTGTGTTTCTCCACTGTGCTGTACTCCAAATCTTCTGATACATCAGCAGCGCCTTGGAGAAGCAGCAAACGGGATGACTGTTGCCTTATAGTGTCTTAAATTGTTTCCTTCAGTTTACCAACTTCCGGCGTTTCGCTGGTTGGCCAATAATTTCAAGAAGGATTATATTTATTTATTTACTAGGTGTACCCGGCCACGCGGTGCTGTGGCTCAGCAACGCGTGTGCGTTGCTGAGCAACACCAACCCTCCCCCTGTCTCCCAGTCCTCCCCGCCATTCCCCTCTCCCCCGTCCCCTCGTCCTCCCCACAATTTCCTCCCTCACCCATCCCTATGTCCTTCACACAATCCACCACTCCACTGTCCCCTCGTCCTCCCCACCATTCCCCACTCCCTCGTTTGATGCATTCCCAAATGATCTGATGTTCCCATCAGAAAATTGGAAACATAAAATGATCTGATGTTCTCATTACTGAAATATAAGAAAAAAACAATTAAAAACCGAAATGAAACTCAATGAAAAAAAAATAAAATAAACTATATTCACGAAATGAACGGTATGGTAAACAACACAGTTCAATTCCAATGCAACGTCAGGCAAAATAATTAAATCAAAATGAAAATAAATCGAAATCTATGATAATTCGATTTATCAATGAAATTGGAAACATTGAAATGGAATCAAAACATATTTAGTGTAGCGGAAGTTGCTCTTGCGTGCAACAGATGACACTATTTAAATAAAATTTTTTTTTACCTGTCACAGGTGTGGCATCTATACCTATACTCACGAATTGAACGGCATGGTAAACAACATAGGTCAATTCCAACGCATTGTCACACAAAATAATTAAATCAAAATGAAAATAAACCGAAATGTATGAAAATTTAGTTTGTCAATGCAGTCGAAAACATTGAAATAGAATCGTACCATATTTAATATAGCGTGTGTGGCTCTTACGAGCAATAGATAGCGCTGTTTCTTAAAAAAATGAATGTTTTTACCTGTCACAGGTGTGGCATCTATACTTATACTTACGAAATGAACGGTATGGTAAAAAACACAGCTCAATTCCAACACCATGTCACACAAAATAATTCAATAAAATTTAAAATAAATCGAAATCAATGAAAATTTAATTTATCAATGCAATCGGAAACATTGAAATGGAATTCGTAACATATTTAGTTTAGCGTGTGTATTACTATTACATACAACAGATGGCACTGTTTTTGGCAACATGCTTTTACCTGTCACAGGTGTGGCATCTATATAGTATGTATACAAAAACACGCACATATTTGAATGGAACATTGTCAAAATTTCATGGTAATCGGTGAAGAACTTTCGGAGATTAACGATTTTGAACAAAGGAACATTTCCATTTTTATTTATATAGATATTTGTGATTTGAAAGTCTCCACTCTGGTGGAAGTGTCCTTGTCGCCAGTGTTCTTGTCGCAAGTGACTTATTGAAAAGCATGATTTAAAGGTATCGTAACTGATTTGTAACTTCCTGTAAAATAAGACCCAAGGATCGTAGGAGTACTACAGTACTACTGAAGGTTCATTCCAGGCTAGATACAAATAAATCCGACACCTCCTCTCTCTCTCGTCTCTACAACCATCCAATTTATTATTATAGTCTGATCAACAATTTGTCTCAATAATGCTATCTCGCAGCCCAGTAAACTCATCTGCAACAGGATTCCGTCGCGGGGCTCCGCATTCCGTCGCGGGGCTGAATAGAATCCTGAATCCTGAATCCTGAATAGAACTTACTATTCGTAAGTTCTATTCAGTTGTGTATTTGTGAACTAAAGTCTTTGAAAATGTAATAAGTTTTACGAAACGCGCCCGTGTCGCGTCAAACTAGAAATAAAAATGAAATTTGGAGAATTAATTTTTGATTTACCTCCAACAGTGAAGCGTAATGTACGAAAGATTGAGAAAATTCGTGTTAGAATTATTAATCTTACTTTTTCGGTCATATTTAATAATATATGTCTACAGGAAAGACTGCTACCAAAATATACTAATATATATATATATATATATATATATATATATATATATATATATATATATATATATATATATATATATAATATATATATTATATATATATTATATATATATTATATATATATTATATATATATATATATATATATATATATATATATATATATAATATATATATTATATATATATATTATATATATATATATATATATATATATATATATATAATATATATAATACAATATATATATAATATCAACAAGGTGTGGACTAGTCTAGCTGGGCTTGCAGGGTCGAGATTTAGCTCCTGCACCCACCTTCTTAACAACCCCAAATCCTCTAATATCTCTCTTCCCTTCTAGTTCGTTTCTCTTTGAATTACACACACACACAAAAACTTATTTTACTATACACCACACAGCCGTACGCCAGGCCTTGGTAACCTGGAATGGGACTTAAGTGGAGAGCCTTCACTTAAGAACCACTCACAACTCCACAAACAGTGTCTTGAACCACTGAGTGTTATCCCTTGGTAGGAGCGTCATGATGGTATATTCCATTTTTTTGGAATAAAAAATGTCTCTCCTAGTACTTGTACTGAACGGTTCGCCCTCGATATATGCTATCACTACTACTAAAGAATCTCACATGTCAAGATCATGTTACCTCTCTTCTTTCAAAGTTGCAAGATTCATCATCCACATTCTTTCCTCGTAGTGTAGGCGTGGTAGTTAAGGAACACTGTACCCACCACATGATGGTGTGGTGATGTGTAAGAGTTCCAGCTGCGTTGTGAGTGTCGGGTGAGTGTTGAGGAGGAAGGTGAGCTCGACCATGGCACAGCAACCTCACCCGTCTGGGGAAGGATTACAGTTTCATGAGGAGGGACTTGGTGATGCTGCTCTCATCTCTGTCTTCCCTCCGCCGCCTCCTTCCTTTTCCCCACTACCCCCTCCCCCTCCCCAAACTTCCTTTTCCCCTACACTCGTAATTCTCCTCTCTGGCTCATTCTCTTTTCTATGAAACTTATTTGTCTTTGGAAATCCGTTTTCTCCTTCCGCTCCTCATTCCACCACCAAGCTATTTAGTAAACGCTTTTGCCCATTCTGTAATATGGAGTTTACGAGAGAGAGGGAGAGGGAGAGGGGGGAAAGAGAGAGGCGAGGGGAAGGGAGAAGAGAGATGGGAGAGGGAGGAAGCTGCATCACTAGTCGTGCCAAGATGCCGTCATCTCCCTGGAGAGAAAAGAGCCAATGATTCTATATGACAAATTAGCAGACCTCCAGAGAACCATCATATAAGTAAAGAATATCCCCTGGTAACACCACTGCTCAAAAATCTCGGAAAATTCTTCTATTTTTCCCCGCCGACTTCAACCCCGGACGGAAAGTTCGCGGTGGCCCCTGGTTCAAGGGCTTTAATTCTCGCGAGTATAATAACGCCCGCTCCTAACCCTTGATAAACGACGTGTGTCAGATGACGTCGTCTCATCCGTTTCATTTAGCTCACCCGGGGCTGGATTACAGGGATGCACGGACAGGACAATCTGAAAACTCCAACATTTTAAATTGACATGGGGGGGAGGAGGGGCGAGTCGCACCTTGGTTGGGCTCGGGGTAAAAAATGTGAAGGATGATGACCGAGAATGAATATCGGCACCAGGAGGCATATAAATGACTATAAAGGCACTATATGTCATATCAAAGTGCCACCTGGGGGGGGGGGGGGGATATTGCTAGAGGCGTGGCTGGCACCCACTGGTGTTCTACAGATTTTCTTGCTAAACTATGTTTGTACTGCGCGAACTTGCAGTCACATTTTTGGCGCGAGTTTCCTCAGACTCCACCTCTGGGAAGGGGTGACACCCTTAACCTCTGGGAAGGGGTGACACCCTTAACCTCCAGGAAGGGGTGACACCCTTAACCTCCAGGAAGGGGTGACACCCTTAACCTCCAGGAAGGGGCGACACCCTGAACCCTCCAGGAAGGGGCGACACCCTGAACCCTCCAGGAAGGGGCGACACCCTTAACCCTCCAGGAAGGGGCGACACCCTTAACCCTCCAGGAAGGGGCGACACCCTTAAACCTCCAGGAAGGGGGTGACACCATTAACCATCCAGGAAGGGGGTGACACCCTTAACCTCCAGGAAGGGGGTGACACCATTAACCCTCCAGGAAGGGGGTGACACCCTTAACCCTCCAGGAAGGGGTGACACCCTTAACCCTCCAGGAAGGGGTGACATCATGATAGACCCGGTTCGCAATAACCCATTCTTCCCCCAAGTATGTGTCTGGTCCCACATACTGGGCGCCAGGAGGCGATCGTCTGCCTTCCAAAACCAGGATTAAAGTGATTATAATTAATCCCCCATACTATTATTGACTATATGCGTAAAACCTGCGGCATTTTGTTCTTTTGTTCAGTCGGCACATGGTTCTGTTCACCTTCATGTGAACAAGCATCCTTGCGAAGGGCATTCAGTGTCGTAAGATATTATAAACTAACTGGCATGAACGTGTCCAAGACCGGATGGGAGAATTTGTATATTCACTCGCTGTTCACAAATACAGGGTCGGCGTTCGATCCTCGATGGTCCTAGTGGTTAAGCAGTGTTCATTCTCTTCGTCCTCATATCCCAGAGCCTTGTTCTCGTAGTATACCTCCTCGTCCTCATATCCCAGAGCCTTGTTCTCGTAGTATAACTCCTCGTCCTCATATCCCAGAGCCTTGTTCTCGTAGTATACCTCCTCGTCCTCATATCCCAGAGCCTTGTTCTCGTAGTATACCTCCTCGTCCTCATATCCTAACTTCCTTTTAACATATCCCCTCCCAGTCCCTAGTGGCGCAGTGGTACACACATTCGCCCCACGCCTCGCGGGCTAATCCGAACCGGGTTCGCATGTTAGCCCAGGAGGATTGACTAGGCACCAATCCTAACCTACTCACCACTGTTCACATGGCGGTAAATGTCCCAGAATAACGCTCCATTAATTAATATGATCTTTCAGCTTGCTCCAGCACAGTACCTGCAAGCAGTGACATAATCACATACACTACAGTAGGCTGGATCAAGTCTATTTATCAGCTGTAACACGAGCACAGTGTAATTGAATGCTGTAAAAAAAAAAGATTCTCTTTGACAGGGCAATTTGCCTTTATGGATATTTATTGGCCAAATAAAAGGAATCGAAATTGCTTTACATAATTTCGTTTGCTGTAATCAAGGTTTTGCTTAACACTTTGAACGACTGTTGTTAGTTTTCGGTCCAAGCTTTAATTTGTCCAATCCTTTACAAGATTAGGCGTTGGTTTCCAATCACTGTCAAGTTTTAAAATTAGGTTTCAAATCATTTATAAGCTTCAGTTTCGAATATTTCTACAAGCTTCAGTTTCGAATATTTTTACAAGCTTCAGTTTCGAATATTTTTACAAGCTTCAGTTTCGAATATTTTTACAAGCTTCAGTTTCGAATATTTTTATAAGCTTCAGTTTCGAATATTTTACAAGCTTCAGTTTCGAATATTTTTACAAGCTTCAGTTTCGAATATTTTTACAAGCTTCAGTTTAAAATCTCTATAAACTTTAGTTTCCAATTCTTTATTTACTTTAGTTTCCAATCATTTACGAGCTATAAGCTTTAATTTTTAATTCATCTCAAACGTTTGGGATTAGTTTCCAATCATTAACAAGTCTTTTTCTATTTTTTTATATTCATTACCCTTCGGTTAAAAAAACTCTTTAATTGCTTTTAACTTCAGTTTCAAATTCTGTATAAGCTTTAAGCTTTTGCTTCCAATCCCTTACAGTCTTTAACTTTTGTTTTCAGTCATTTACAAGCTTTAGACATAAATTTTCAATCCCATGCAAGATTCTAGCTCCTGTTTACAATCCCTAACAAGCAATAAACTTTACAATCCTTTACATGCTTGCAGCTCAAGTTTCCTATCCATTATAAGCTTCAAGCTTTAGTGTCCATGTACGAGATCCTAATTTTAGTTTTCAGCAATTTACAGCTTCATTTCCGACACTCAACAATGGTACCTAATACTTAGACCGGGAAATTATGCGTGATAAAATTTAATACACAAAAGGCTGCCTCTTAATGCCACGAGTAACTAACAAGAAAACATTAAATACTGATTAAAAAGTTAATCCATTAAACACTTTGATAAGATTAATTATCAGTGTATAGAGCCTAATATCAACATTTATATTACAAAATTGCAATAATATTTACGGTTACCACCGTTAAAGGTCTCGAGCGTATGGTCATATGCTATTCCGTGGCGAAGGCGGGGGAGGTGGGGGGGGGGGAGGGTCGGGGTGGTGGAAGGGGGGGCGGAGGCGGGGGTCATAATTACCTAATTAAACTTAGGTAATTACGCGCACACAGACACAGACAGACGCACACACGCACAGTACCCAAATGAGCCACTGGGACGTTTGAGAGAACTTTTTCAGTGTCAGAGTAGTTAACAGGTGGAATGCATTAGGCAGTGATGTGGTGGAGGCTGACTCCATACACAGTTTCAAATGTAGATATGACAGAGTCCAGTGGGCGCAGGAATCTGTACACCAGTTGATTGACAGTTAAGAGGCGGGACCAAAGAGCTAGAGCTCAACCCTTGCAATCACAACTTGGTAAGTACACACACACACACACACACACACACACACACATTGTACTACTCACACTGTACACACACTGTACTGTACTGCACGCACACTGTACTACCGGGACTGTATGAGGGTCCCGGTAGTACAATCGGGTTCATTCTTGACTCTCAATCAGGAATTCCGGGAACGATTCGCATGCGGGACAGAAATAATTCGATGCCTTTCCTATCACCTAATGTCTCAATTCCCCTAGCATCAAATAGGTACTAAGGAGTTAGCTTGTTGTGGGTTCGCCATCCTAATTCGACATCAGGAGGGGGGGGGGAACATCGATATAAGCTTAACGTGTATAAACACACACTTTATCTCAGGAAAGTGTAAAGTAATGAAATTAGGCGAAGGGAGCAGAAGGCTGAACACAAGGAACCATCTGGGAGGTAAATCCTGAAAGAGTCAAATAGAAAGATCTGGGGGTTATTATCACACCGAACCTGTCCCCAGAGGCCCACATCAAAAGGATATCAGCAGCAGCAAATGCTAGGTTGGCCAACATAAGAACTGCCTGTAGAAACTTGTGTAAGGAATCGTTCTGGACCCTGTATACCACTTATGTCAGACCAATCCTGGAATATGCAGCTCCAGCCTTGAGTCCATACCTAATTAAACACAAGACAAAGTTAGAGAAGATTCAGCGGTATGCCACCAGACTCGTCCCAGAACTGAGAGGAATGAGCTACGAGGAAAGGCTAAAGGAGCGGAACCTCACGTCCCTGGAAAACAGAAGAGTAAGGGGAGACATGATAACCACCTACAAAATTCTCAGGGGAATTGACAGGGTGGGGAAACACAAAATCTTCAGCACGGGTGGGACACGAACAAGGGGACACAGGTGGAAACTTAGTACTCAGATGAGCCACAGAGACGTTAGAAAGATTTTTTTCAGTGTCAGAGTAGTTAATAAATGGAATGCATTAGGAAGTGATGTGGTGGAGGCTGACTCCATACACAGTTTCAAATATATGTGTGATAGAGCCCAGTAGGCTCAGGAATCTGTACACCAGTTGATTGACGGTTTAGAGGCGGGACCAAAGAGACGTAGCTCAACCCTCGCAAGCACAACTAGGCAAGTACAACACAAGCCACACAAAACCCAAACACGCACCCACAAAATCGATCATTAGCATTATTAACATTTTTATTATGATAAGCGATGCTGGGTAATATAAAGACACATTCAGCATTGTAAATCCCACCACAAGAAGCGCAAAGCAAAGGTCAAAGAAGAACAGGAGTTTGCTCAGAGACAAGAGTGAGTGGACGGAGCTACGGGGAAACGCTGAGCGAGATCAATCTTACGAAATATCAAACAAGGGTCAGTAGATGGGAAATGATCTAGGAACACAAAATTATCTTAAATGTTGATACAGTACATAGAATGTTAATATTTAGCAGGAATATAACAAAGGGAAAGACGTGGAACGAAGACACACAGGAGAGCCACCGAAATGTGATGACATTTTCTTCTTCAGTGTTAGGGCAGAAAGCATGTGGAAAGACCCAGACGGGAAAAAAATTAAGGAAAAGCTGCATTCATAGTTTCAAAAGTAAAACAGACCAGACAAAAAGAAACAGGATCAGGAGCCAGGAAAATTAGATGCCCAACAGTGGAAAATAAAAAAGAAGGGAAGAAGGGGAGGAAGGGGGGTGTAGCCTGGGAGCTAAAGCTCACTCACCCAGCCACTTGTTGCTAAGAAATATAACAAGATCACCTACACTACCGAAACGACACAGCAACATCTCACAGTTGACCTTCGTACACACCACCATCCTCTCTGTGCACCCCAACAACGCAGGGCCGTCTCCATTATCTCCCCTCCTCCTCTCCCCTCTCCCCTTCCCCTCTCCCCTTTCCCCTCCTCTCACCTCTCTCCACACGCACGCTAAACGTGCGGCAACGCTCACAGTTTCGTTCAGGTGCGCCCTCATAACACACACAACTTTCTTCCCCTCTTTCATTAGTGGTATAACTTGTCCCAATGGCCAGCTGCTGCTGCTGCCGGTGTTGACACTCGCTCGTCTCCTTCCAGATCCAAGGCAAAATGTTCCCAGAAGAATACAATCTGGAAATATAAATACATTTTAGAAGAAGGCACGCACCTGAATATAATAATATGGAATAAATTTATGTTGTTTAGCGAATTAATGAACAGCTTAGAGTAATAAATAGTAATAAATTAAGTAATAAATAGGTTTGAGCATTATTGGGTAATAAATAGATTGAGCATTATTCGGTAAAAATAGCTTTGAGCATTATTTGACTGTGCATGTCTCTGAGCTTTACTAATAAATAAATATATCTGAGCATTGCACCTAAAAAATAATAGCTCTGAACATCACCACAATAAAGAAAAGCTCTGGGTGTTACCATAACAAAAATAATAGCCCTTGGCAATTACCATAATAAAGAAAATTTTGATATTGACTACTTAATAATCAAAGCAACAGATGCGTTTGATTATTAAGTAGTCAATATAAAAATTGTTTTGATATTGACTACTAAGAAATGTGTGTTCCTCATAAAATGAGGAATAAGAGGCTCATATTGAGCAGAAAGCTGACACGAGTGAATACGAGTGTCAATACTCCTATTTAATCAATACACCCAAGATTACTTAGGTATAGCTCCTTTGAAGAGATATCCTACTTCGTACATAGCTAGTGGACCCGCTTTAAGATATTATTAACCTCGTAAAATACAAAGACTTGCCAAATTAGTCTTTTTATCTTAGTTGCTTCTGGCATAACAGCTGCGCTGAATTTCTGCTATCAAGTAGCATTAGTCAACAAGAAGTTGCTCGGTTTCCACGGTATTAATAATACGAGTCTGTTGACATCGGAACTCTCAGAAATTTGTGATTTTATATTGAAGTTCACATCCAGCTTAATTATGTTGACCACTGAGCTCGGGAAATATGCGGTATTCTCTCTGGTCTTGTGTACACTCACTGTACCCGTGTACACTCGCTGTACCCGTGTACACTCACTGTACCCGTGTACGCTCACTGTACCCGTGTACGCTCACTGTACCCGTGTACGCTCACTGTACCCGTGTACACTCACTGTACCCGTGTACGCTCACTGTACCCGTGTACGCTCACTGTACCCGTGTACGCTCACTGTACCCGTGTACGCTCACTGTACCCGTGCACGCTCACTGTACCCGTGTACGCCCACTGTACCCGTGTACGCTCACTGTACCCGGTACGCTCACTGTACCCGTGTACACTCACTGTACCGATCCAAGACCAATTGCAGCAGAAAAAATTGTCATAAACAGCAGGCCGAAAAATTCAGTGTAATATAGTTAAATAGCCTTACTAGCCTAGATATAAAATGCAGAACATGTCTAACAGAGAGAGCAAACACGCACAACCGATTTCCTTTGCTCCACCAAGAATGTCAACAATGTAAATAATGGATGAGCCCCAATGAAAATTGATCGTGATAAGAATTTTGATTAATGATAGCGCAGTCACAGCGTCCCAAATCTTTTATGAATGATTTATTTATGACCTGGAGAAAATTATGATAAGTTAATCTGCATGTATAAATATACATACAAGTAGAGCTGTTTAGTAGTGATTATTGTGAATATAAAAGTTGCAACATATTCAAGATGTTTAATAGTGATATGTGTGTGCAATTGGAATGCATGATTTAGAAGCAGTGAAAATTGTGCATCACTCAGCGTGCAAATATGGGTTCTCTTACGAATAATACATCACCAAATTTTATCTTTGATTGCGTCAAGGAAGGCCTTGGACCACTGCTCTAAAAGGAAGACCTTTTACAGCTTGGCCAAGTGAGGCAGGTAAAGGAGGGGTTACTATGTCACGCAGAACGCTCTTAATTTCTTAAATTTTAAACTGAAATACACAGAAAATTGTAATACTTTCAGAAATAAATCCCAGAATGAACAAATCCCATAATCCTATTTGCTTCATTCCATTTTTTTGGCTTTAGACCAAAAAGATTAAATACCCGAAGCAGTCACATTTTTTTCAGTGTTAAATTGCATGTATATTTTTCAATTTCTGAATCCAACGTATATTGTCTTATAGAGATTAAGTATCCTTAACTGAATTGGTTTCCTGGTCTTTTTATGTGTGTCATCTGCGAATTTAAAAAGGTTGCTTTTCATTCTAAATTCGTTCTAATTTGTTCATATATATATATATATATATGGTAAGCCACATATATATGACAGAACCCTGAAGTACACCACTTACAATTGCTTTCCACTCGGGCTTAACTCATTTTTGTCAAATCTGCTTTTATTAAAAAAAAGGCTCTAAACCAAATTAATGCATCTTCTGCCTATCAATCACAGCAAAGCCCCTACTTCACTATCTCTTGGAATGTGAAGCAACCAACGACTTTATAAGAGCTTTAAGAGACCCTGAATCTTGCAGTAACCACCCTGAAGCCATCAACACTTCCACTCTTCTGGTCAAAAAAGGTGTCCAGCAGCTAGACCTCCCTCATAAATATTGTCCAGTAGTATCCTCCCCACGATAGCAGCCACATAGTAAGGACTGACGAATTTAATGTGTCCTCAGCACACAGTATATCCTTTCACGACTAAAGATCACATTTTCCCCCCAAAAAACCTACCACTTACGGGGCAATTCATGCCCATGCCACCTGTTGGGTGGCTTAATCTTCATCAATCAATGCTTCACCTGGATGTGTCAGAACGGAAAGGTTGATAATATTCTTGAGAGAAATAAGAATTTTGCACCAAGACTATAATCTTTTTGTTAAATTATCTGCATGTCTCTTGCAAATTGTCTATACAGTATACCTAGGTCATAAAAGTATTTGTGTACGTCTGATACCATACTACTTGTGTAAAGGAGGAAATGTATATATTTATCTCTCAGAATGTTTGGTAATATGTTTGTGATGTGTGTATATGTATGTATTAACACGATGAACTGAACGGGGTGAGAATAGCTTGAGCTACCTCATCCCTTTGTGTGCATTTTACCTCAATAAACTTATTTCAATTTTCAATTTCAGTTTCAATGTTTCGATCTGTATGCTACTCATGCCCGTGCCACACCTTGGGTAGCTTAATCATCAACAATCTGCTTCGATCCTGCTGCAAAGATTTTCTCATGGATAGATCACGTCATTATGATGTTATTATGTGTAATGTTAATTAGACGATAGGTTAAAATATTCAGCTCTCCTCTTTCTGCATTCTGCTCGACTCAAGTTATTTATAAAATAAACTAGCCAAGTGTTTACCAGAAATATAATTACATTTTATAGAGCTTAAAATTTTATGTTTAGTGGTTACCAAGGAGGAATTTATTAGTCAACGTGTCCTCGTCAGTTGTTCAATAGATCGGTTCAATTGCTTGTAAATTATCACATTCTTCTCTATGAAATACAATCAAACTTTGTTTAAAAAATTGTACATGTGTGTCTTTATAAGTTAGTACCTTGACCTGTCTCCATATAATTTGATCCCGTTATTATTCAAATAGTCTCCCCGGCTTAGTGCCTTCTTTTGATAATTACTTACCCTTCAAACTTCGTAACTTCATTAGTTTTTTTTCATTTCTTTTTAAACATTCTTGCCAGATTTGTATTATTATTGATCGAAGGAAAAGTCCCCTGGGCCCAAATAATTTATATATTGCATTGTGTGTGCCAATTATTAGTTTTTAATTAAGTGGTTATCCATTTTTTACTATTGCTCGACATAATGAATTGTAAATGGTATATTACGTCTCTGAGCGTCAATTAAAAAATCCTTAGATGAGTTATAATGCCTATCAACGTTAGCAATCCAGCATCATATCACCTGGTGGCCGGGTTCATGTCACATCAACAAGGATGTTCCACTTGTATATATTCAGATTTGGCTGGTCTACGCTCCCCATTTAACTCCTCAACTTTTCCCTATCTGATTTATGAAAAATTGGCACCAATTATCTGTAACAACAATTTTGAGGTCCCTGTTTTCTGCCATTCTCGACGTAATTTATGAGATACACAAGAACGTAAGAAGTAACGAACACAATAGTAGTCTTGCCAGTCGAAGCAGGTCTTATTCTTATTCAAGAATTTTCACTTGCGGAACAATCTATTTATTCATTTATTACAATGTTAATATTTTATTTCATTAGTCTACTGACCTATTACTAAGTCGATATTTGCCTGTATATCTTTTAAAAAATTATATCTTAATTTTAAGTTATTTTCACATGTTCTGACCTTGTATGATAAATTCAGGGCCTTTACACAAGACTACACTACACTCCAAGAGGTTGTCATAGCCAGGGGGTGGTAATGGGGGACGAGCTCCCATGACCTATAAAATGCTCCTATACGGCATGCGTCTCCAATAGCCTCTGACAACCAAGTCCAACTCCTGGCCTGCACGGGTGGCTTAGTTTTTAAGTCCGGCGGAACTGCTTTTACCGACAGGAGAAGGGGCGTTGGCGTGCCTCTGGCGCCTTAAAACCAGCTGCTCTGGGTAGATGGGACTCGATAGCCTGGGAAGGCAGCCCATCTAGGGGAAGGAAAACACAGATTTTAAACCTCCGCTGTCTTGCGGCCATACCCCATTTTTGGGGGGAAAGACTTCCGGAGTCAACCTCGAGGAAAAATCCGGAGTTGGAGCCCCTAAGGCAGTTCGTTGTTGACGTCGACCTCGTTCCGGCAGCTCCTGCGACGTTGCTGGAACCATGTGTATTGGCATTTGCCTTTCTATTGGATAATTTCAGCAACGTGGAGAGGGGGGACCTGCTGCATGGGTAACAGCTTCTCCATATCTACCTACCCAGGCTTTGTGCCCTGTTAGGGTGCCACTCCATAGTCTTAGACTGAAGGATGCCTACTACACTACACTACACTAACCTGATTTGTTCATTGCCTTGTTTGCCTCTCACGTATAAATTACTTTCATTTACTGACAGACTACAATCACATCTTTCCCCTGTTCTACGCCTCACAAGAGAGTGTAAGTTGTCTTGTGCCTGTCTCTGTAAGAGTAAGAGTGAGTCTTTGTCCTAATATTAAAAACTAACTTTGCCATTCTACTTCAAATACTTTCGAGTATATGTATGTTCATTGAAGTGTGTCCTACTGGATATAATACACAGTCCTGAAATGTTGTATAACCACCTGATCATGACACTAGAATTTAAAATGACAACATGGTCTTAACACTGGACTCAAGAATGATGTGTGACCACTTGGTCATATCTCTACTGTCCGGACAGTTTTGTACACAAAAATGATCAAAATATCTGCGGAGGAAATGATTTTAAAATGAAAAGTCCTTAATGAATAGTTTTGCGACATTAATTTTTACATGCATTAAATCCGCAAATTGAATTTGAAATATTTATATAAGCAATATATATTTTATATAATTTTCCCGTACTCTTGCAAGCGTAGGTTGATGCTGTATAGATATATTCGAGGCCTCGAACACTGGATATTGTTTCATATAACCGTTTTTACTCGGCTCTAGTTAAATTCTACCATTGTGGTATTGGGAATAATACCATTAAAAGAAATCCTTCAACAAAACCCTTCTATCATTTTATTTTTCAAATAAATTGGAAATCAAGATTTATGTTCCTGTGCCAAATAAAGGCGCCAGATATGATGGACAAATACTGACTGGTCCAGCGACCAACAATAAGAATGTAGTCATTTTCACGTTCAAATTTATATTCCGCTCGATTATATACGACGTGATATTTTTGCTTCATGAATTAAAAGCAATCCACAAAATGCAACAAATTCACGGTCATTTTGAGCATTTGTAATCATGATTAATTTCCATGGATGAGAAGCATAAATAATGAGGGGGAAAGAGGGGAGGGGGTTGATGAGGGGGGAGGGGATAGGAGGGGTGATTGTTGTGGATAGGGTAGTGAGGTGTTCTGTGAGGAGGGGGGGGGGTGATTGTTTGGAATATTATAGGGGAGTGTTATGGGGGAAGGGGTGTGGTGGTGGTGGGGGGGATGGGTGGTTGTTGGAGAGAGGGGTGGTGGTGGTTGTTGTTAGTTTGTTTAGTGGGGAGAAGTGATTGTTGTGGGGTGGAGCTGGTCGGCTGAGCGGACAGGACACTGGACTTGTGATCCTATGGTCCCGGGTTCGATCCCAGGCGCCGGCGAGAAACAATGGGCAGAGTTTCCTTCACCCTATGCCCCTGTTACCTAGCAGTAAAATAGGTACCTGGGTGTTAGCCAGCTGTCACGGGCTGCTTCCTGGGGGCGGAGACACTAAAAAGCCCCGAAATCATCTCAAGATAACTTCAAGACAGGGGAAGTGGTGATTGTTGTGGGGGAGGGGGAGTGGTGATTGTTGTGGGGGAGGGGGTAGTTTATTTTTACAGGTTTATTCCTGTACGAGCCTTAAGTCACCTGCTGACCAACTATATATTAAAAAGATTCTCTCACTTAGGAAGTGGATGAGTGTTTATGACTCGAATATTGGCTTTAATAAGATAATGACGAATGTCTTTATCAACTTCTAAGCTATTAAATCTCGGTATAAAACTCACTGGGTTTGTAACTCTGCACTATGCTAGATAATGTTCCAGTGGGCAGTCAAGTGTTCCTGTACAATGATGACGGTTCCTCTTCTGGAACCTGCAAGTCTGTTTCTCGTACACATGTGTATCCAAACCTGATGTGGTGTACGTGCACTGAATTTTTTTCTGTTGTTCTCTTTCATCAAAATTAGTGGGTCGTTATTGGTTGAAGTCTAGTAGAAGCCCGCAGGTCCTGGTTGTTGCTGCTGCTGTGTTGTGGTCACTCGATAGCTTCTGCACTGCTTTATCTCTAATTATTTTCATAAGATGTGCTATATTGTGTTCGTGTAATAGTCTACAATCCTTATCTAGCACATTTTGCATCTTCACCTGCAATGCCATTGCCTGGTATTGCTACACGTGTTGTAGGAGTATTTGATAAACATCGATGACCTTGACTGTTGAGTGTTTGCATCAATCCTCAAACATTTGTGGTCAGATGATAATTGTCATGCAGGTGTTCTTGTTGCAAGGTTGCAATGACAGGTATCGAATCTGTATGATAAAGCGTGTTCCAAAGCCTTTTGATTGGCTACCATCTCTGCTTATGAGGATGCTCACCAGTCTAAGGGTCTCCAACTACCTATATAAGTTCCTGCCTTAACTCCAGCGCCAGATTCTCGTCTCTGCTAGTCTACTGATCCCTATGTGAAGCTGTCGGATACTAGAAAAATGTTTTTTTATATTCATCTGTGCAATGATGCGTACCAAATAGGAATTAATGTGGTTCATTTTAACTTAGAGCCATCAATTATTTTGTCAGCTGGCAACGATTCCCACAGAGCTTACATAGCGATGCCTTCCATTTACTAGTGGCCAGATTCACGAAGCAGTTACGCAAGCACTTAGGAACCTGAACATCTTTTCTAAATCTTTGGTGGCTATGTTTACAATTATTAAACAGTTAATGAGCTTTGAAGCACCAGAAGGCTATTTATAACAATAACAACAGTTAATTAGGAAGTTTTGATGCTTGTAAACTGTTTAATAGATGTAACCAAAGCCGTCAAAGATTGAGGAATGATGTGAACGTTCGTAAGTACTTGCGCAACTGCTTCGTGAATCTGGCCTCTGGGCTGTATGGCTCTCGAATCGTGGACCTCACGAGTGTGAAGCTGAAGCACTATCGGCCTCACTCTAACGATGCCTTGATATATCTCGTCAACAACGTTCTCAGTGATTTTACTTTTGTATTTGTGATGCCGAATGTGTTGATAATGTGTGTTTCACAGTGGTCTACCTTTTGCTATTGGAAGCTTCTCTATCTCGAGCATTGTTGGTTATATATTTAAGTGAACTGATTCTTTGGCGTGTCAGTATCTTGGTGTCCATGCGTGCAGCAAGCCCATGTATCCTTGTCCCAACTGTGGTTGGTTTGGTGTCCAGTCCTATGTTCAGTATCTCAGACCATCTTAGTACCCCGTTATGTCTCGCATTGTACTTTATGACCTCAACCTTTGCCAACTAGCAGGAACAAAGAGTGTGTAAGACAGGCGCTGCATAACCAAATAAAGAACAAAAGGCATATGTAAAATATTCCTAATACTTTGAGTTGCTTTATCTAGCACCCTTTGTACTTTATTGAAAAGTAAGACCTGTGACGACTATTCTACATCAGCAGCATAGTTAAGTAATTTAAACCCTTCTGCAAATGTTAGGGTAACGAGGTCTACCATTAAGATATTAAATAGACGAGGGCTAAGGACTTATTCTTTTCAAGTTTAATTTTGTTTCTATTATAACAGCATTCCTGGACACCACTAAACTGTTCAACTTGTTCCTCCCACTATCTACCCAGAGTAGTACACCTGCAAGCATAATATTAAGCTCTTCTTTAGTAAATTCACTTACAAAGTACTCTAATATATAAACCATTACTTTGTCATTGTCAGGTACCCACCGTGTCTCATTTTTTTCAGGGCCCAGTCATGTCTTTATTCTTTATTTGATAGAGCTAAAGAAAATAATTTATTATTTTGTGTTTGTATGCTCTGCTGTTCGGACTTCATAAAGTTTTGCTACTTTTCTTGTTTCCTTTATAACATTGCTTGTCACTGTTCAAAATGTTGTACTAGACAGGCTCTGTCATCATTAATATTAATTTCCCATGTATATTCATTTGGAGTAATTGTTTTTCGACCTAATCAATTTACCTAATCAATCATTAAGTCTTCTAGATTCTTGAGGCTAGCATAGAATATATTTCAATGAGATGTAATTTGAATGTGCACCGTAATTCATATAATGTCATCCACCACTAAACCTGCGTCACGTGCCAGGAACAGCTCCCCCTTCCCCTTCCCCTTTCCCATGTTTGGCACAGGTAAAAAATTACTCAAAAGACTCTGCTGAAACCCTCAAAATCCGCCCTAGGAAACCTAATCCTCAGAGACTGATTCTCTTGTGGTCGCAGCATTCTAGCAGACTCCCAAAAACCTCACTTATGGTTAATTAGCGTCTCCATATTCGCTTATATTAAGTATGAAATACTATAACATGTTGGCTGCATAATGTGTTATTCTGGGAAGCAATCATCAGCTAATTCGAACAAAGAAAAATCTTGTGGTTCATCATTCCTTGTTTTGTTAGTTTTATTCTAATTAAATTTGTCACCAATAACACAATTTGTGAGCCTACAGGGCCTAGATATTATCTACATAACTCCTATTATAAAGCTACTATTATATCCATTAAATTTTCCCAAATTGTTTGTTTGTGGCCTAGTTTGGATTCTCTCTTTGAAACTGCATTTATTTTTTTTGTATATGTATTCCTACTTTCCCTCCTCGTGCAACCAGTGTACCAGTGTGAAATAATCTGTACTAATTTTGTATTCATCAAATAGTTTAAGTTTGTATGTATACTTCCGTGTCTCTAATATGTACACACTAGGGAACTTAAATCGTACGTTTTTTGTTTCTAATATTATTGGTATATGTGTAGTACACTTTAAGGGTGTTGTAAGTGTCCGCTGCTGCTTACACAAACATTTCTAATCACTCGCCAACTTCCCCCCTTCCAGCACACACAGTTTTTCCCATATCTCCATCATGTAATACCTTAAACCCAGACAGATCTACCCACCACAGATTTCAAACGAACTGACACATGTGACAACCCCAGACCTTAACCAGTGAACCCGAACACGCACGTCAGACTTTCCTCACAGCATTCTTCTCGGTTATCAATAAATAATATTGCATTGAACTTGTAATTTTTGTCAAGTCGGCCATTGACTCCAATTTGTGCGAGACAGCCATACATTTCCAACACCGCTTCTTGGATAACTGTCTCGCTCTTCCCTTGCTCTTAACTAATTCAATGGGGGTCTTAAGTTTCTGTTAGTGCCTCACTCTTAACTCTTGCTACTTCATTTCCACCGGTGCTAAAACAGATAACGGGTTGGTTCCCATTACTATACAGCATGGTATAGGGAAATTTGGGCCAGTTGAATAGTGCTTCATGTGGAATTATAATTCCTGTCCCTTCATCAGTACCAGCACAGCTCCCACGACACAAGTCACAATCACCAGTATGGTGGCCTCACTCACATCCCTCAGTCAGCCCTCTGTAGTAAAGGCGCAATCTAGCAACACATTCACCTCCCAGCTGCATCAACATGGCATCTCGCCACAATCCCGGCATGATGTAATCAGTGGCGAGTGTGCCAGCCCTCGAGACATTAGTCTGGCGCCGGGCACGTGAGGCGCAGCAAGTCGTCAACCCAGAGCCGGATAGTATAATTCTGGCCTCACCGTCACGAGGCCGGAGTAATCGTTGGGAGGTAATGGATTAACCCCAAACCTGACTTTGCCCCAAGCTGCTTCGCAGACCACTAGGAATATAAACACATCAAGGTATCACCACCATCCATGGTAACACTGTGTTCGACACCGTCAACGATGGTTAGAGCGCAGTCCACACCAACCATACTGACGCCTCAGTCAACCCCCAACCATCCATGCTAACACCACAGTCAACACTACCATCCACGTTAACACCACTCTTGCTAACTTTTCAATCAGCACCATTCTAACACAACCACCTTAAACGCCACCACTACCGCAATTGGCTCCACTCTAACAATACAAGTATCAATTCCAATCACTTTAATAAGCACTCGGTTCAACTACAGCCATCCCTGAGATCACCAACACTCTCACCTCTACCACAATCATTAACACTACAATCATTATCATTACCTCAACTACCACCACGATTGTTACACAACCACCAATACAATACTTAGAGAGGACATCGTGCTTTCACTAAACTTGACTCTCCCACCACATAATGCTTTTACAACGTGACTTTATTCCTACAACATGACTTTATTCCTACAACATGACTTTATTCCTACAACATGACTTTATTCCTACAACATGACTTTATTCCTACAACGTGACTTTATTCCTACAACATGACTTTGTTCCTACAACATGACTTTATTCCTACAACATGACTTTATTCCTACAACATGACTTTATTCCTACAACGTGACTTTATTCCTACAACATGACTTTATTCCTACAACATGACTTTATTCCTACAACATGACTTTATTCCTACAACATGACTTTATTCCTACAACATGACTTTATTCCTACAACATGACTTTATTCCTACAACATGACTTTATTCCTACAACATGACTTTATTCCTACAACGTGACTTTATTCCTACAACATGACTTTATTCTTACAACTTGACCGGTTTACAACAAACATTTAGGGGTATAATCGAGCCAGGTGAAAACTGGTGGAGGATGGAACATTATCCAGTCAGCCAAGCCACCAAACCTCTCAATCCCTCCCAATCCCCCGTGCCCTCAGCTCGTTTCCTCCCAGTGAGCTCGTCGTTACGATGCTAAATATTATAATAAATAAATTCAACTTTCATGTCAGAAGGTAGCATCCCCTCTGACCCGACCCTCACTACTTCCCCTAATCTCCCCTCTCGAGTCATTACTCCCCACCCCTCTCATCTTCTCTTTCAACTCAGAGAAAGTAAACAAGGAGACATTGGTGAAAGGTGGACAAGGAATGGAGGTAAACAAACGTAAAAAAAGGGCTCTTGTCCTGTAGTACTCACTCGCTTGTATTCACGTAGATGTGCTTGCGGAGGTTGAGCTTCGGCTCTTTGGCCCGGCCTCTCAACTGTCGTAGTGGGGATCAACAAGTTCAGCACAATGGATGCAGCAGTGATGGCTATTCTGCCATCCACAGCTGCAGGTGTAAATATATCACAGAACCGAAGTATCTGGAGAAGTTCAATTGAACAGATACAAAGAGGAAATGCAGATAGTGATGACCTCGATCTCACTACCTCGATTACTCTTTTGGTACGTTAATGGTATGGATGGCATACCCTCTATCACAGTTCTCAATGCGGCCCTCTCACTTCCTTTTTAACACGACCCCTCCCTCATCACCTCAACACGACCCCTGCATCATCACCTCAACACGACCCCTCCCTCATCACCTCAACACGACCCCTCCCTCATCACCTCAACACGACCCCTCCCTCATCACCTCAACATGACCCCCCTCCCTCATTACCTTAACACGACCCCTCGGTCATCACCCTTCTCAACACGACCCCTCCATCATCACCTGAACACGACCCCTCCCTCATCACCTCAACACGACCCCTTGGTCATCACCCTCTCAACACGAAAACAAAACTTCAGCCAAGATAATCGTACTGGTTCACGTATGAATCATGAAATCTAGTTTTCCTGTTACGGTGGTTATTATTTCCTTGTACAGTTATTTATACTAAATTTAACTCGTTATTTTTTCTGGTTCAGTGTTAGTAGACTCTGATATGAAAACTGGAGTATACTCAACACTATTTTAATTAGACTCGGCATGACTTAAGTTAGGTATGTTAGGTATGCAGAGGCCAGATGGTTCCTCTCTGGATGCATTTCCATTGCCAGGTCATATCAGTGAGAGTACATTCCTGTGCTGGCCTGAGGCCGTGTTTGTTTTGGAATATTTAAATTGCTTTGCCACCACACTGACCATAAGCATAAATTAGTCCAGAGTAACAGAGGCAAATTTTATTAAACGTTAAGGGAACTAGAACCATCTCTTCGAGAAAATCTACTGGAATTCTGAGGTGACTCGAAGCCTCGACCAAGGAACTCCCAGCTGCTCACCTTACCACTGTGCCATCCGGACGTTAAATTTTACAACCGGAATTCGAGTGAAACCTCTGGAAGTCTGGAAGCTTCAAGACTTCCTTCCAGATGTCCAGATTTAACGTGCAATCACGTTTCTGTAATTTCATTGTGTATCTGAAGTTGGAGCATGCGGGGAATGAACTACTTTACCGGAAACCAAGTGTTCAGGGGCTTATAAGTAAATCTTGACCTGGTTTCAGTTAAAGCTTTCAAACTTCCAGAGGTTTCAGTTGAATCCCGGTTGTATAACGTTTACCAAGTCAGGGGAATACAGTCTTTAGTATACTCCAATTTTCTTATTTAAGTATTATAATACTTAAATAAGTCCTATAAGTCTGGAAGGAAGTCTTGAAGCATCTAGACCCCCAGAGGATTCATTATGATCCGTTTATATTTTTTAAGGTCAGGGTGGTACAGTGGTAAGGTGAGCGACTGCGAGTTCCTTGGTCGCGGGTTCGAATCACCTCAGAGCTCCAGTTGGATTTCTCATTGATATCTCTCTCGAATCACGTTAGTGTGATTACACTGTGACCCATCTCTTCACTATCACACGAGTCAAAGAAAGGAAACACATCTTTGTTAGCAAACTGGGAAAGGTTATGAAGTCCTCCGGTGCCAGATAGACAGTACCTATACAAATAAGTCGATAGAACGTCGACCTCATACGCGTGGGATCCACGGTTCGAGACCCATACAGCTCAGGTGAATGGAAAGTACCCATACACATTTTATTTGCAGTAGTTTCGTATTGATATCCAGCTGAATCAATGAACAACCACAACATCAAGTACATTTATAGCAGTCTGATGATTTCGACGAGTCGTAAAATGCTTGAAGGACGTTGATAGAAAACTTGCAACTTAGAGATACAACGTCTCCCCTGAAATAACTTTATTAAATCTGAGTTGATGGACCTATCTTACACCTGTGATGATTTTAATGGTAATGTTACACCCAAACTGGTGTAACATTATCTACTATTAAAGCCTATTCTCGTCTTCTAGTTCCTCTACTTGACCAACTGCATAAATTACCTGATTATCTATATATTTAGAGAGCAATGTAGCCGATCATTTAAATGTTACTTCAGTAGCAGAGCCAGAAACGGGGAATTGCATTTTAACCAGATTCTTATTCAAATGAAGAGTCTGAGCATCCTCAGATTATCCTCTCAATAAAGAGAAAAGCTATCTAATATTTTCTGAAAGTATATGACACACACACACACACACACACACAGAGAGAGAGAGAGAGAGAGAGAGAGAGAGAGAGAGAGAGAGAGAGAGAGAGAGAGAGAGAGAGAGAGAGAGAGAGAGAGAGAGAGAGAGAGAGAGAGAGAGAGAGAGAAAACGGGGGAGGGGGGGGGGGGTGAGTGAGAAGACACAGTACGTGCCAGCTCTCCCCACGCTACGCTCACCTTTGTTGACCTTTGGTTGATAGTGGTACCGTAATTATTGTATGGCGCACCGGTGGAGGGGGAGGTGCGTGGCAGTGTAGTAGAGGAGGTGCGTGACGTGGAGGAATATCTCCACAGCTAAGGTGGTGGATAACTTGTTGACTGGATTTGTGGGAGATAATATTTTGCTTTAAAGAACTCTTGGTTGTGTACACTTGAGAGAACGCAATCTTCTCCCATCGCATATGAAACCTGGGGACTAAGAGTGTAAACGTCTTCTAAGATCTGAAGGCGGCCGATCTAATTCCAAGATGAAAATCACCAAATTGAAGGGAAGAATTTGAAAGGGTCTTGTTGGCCTGGACTTGACTGGCTAACAACGCACTTCGTCCGCTGCCAGATATCTCGACCAGGACACAGTATAACATGCTTCATGCGTGGCCACCAACATTAGATGGGTCGGGCTCTGGACTTTTTTGCTTGAGAGCATTTTCCTTTCAAAATATTGATGGAAACAGTTCACGATATTGAGCTCTGGCTCTTTGGTCCCGCTTCTCAACCGTCAATCAACTGATGTACAGATTCCTGGTGGAGGTGAATGATAACTAGCACGAAGAACGTGGAAGAAATTTTTCGGATATTTTGGCATGCGAAGATTTCACAGATATTTGTTCCAATTTCAGTAACGTGGTAGCTCATATGACGAATTTGTTATTGGAGGAAAAAAAAAGCTTGCGTGGTCAGTTCAATGGAGTGTTTTGAGAAAGTAAAAGCATAGATGTCTCAAACTGCTTTCATATTCTCGAAACTGTTCAGCCAGTAGATTGAAGCGAGTGATGTCGGCACAGTACTAATGCAAAAACAAAAAGGAAATCCTAAGCGCCAGTATTGTACTTCTCAAAGAAGTTTCTGAAGGATCACATGTTTTGCAGTACAGTTGCTAAAGGAATTTCTGTATTGATCATGTTCTGATAGTATTCAATCCCAACAATTGCGCGAGATAATGAAGATGAGAAATGAAGAACTGAGATCAGGATGTATCTGCACCATACAAGGAAGTGATCTACAGGAATCTGAGAGAAAAAAAATATATGGGAATGGATCCAATTCGAACACTAAATCCAGATGGTCACGTCTGTAGCATATAGGAATTAGGCAAACACACGAGCAATATTTAAAAAACATAAGTGGCCATTTCAAAACAGTGTTACAAGCTTATGTTAGATAGTTACTGCAATATTGAGCAATAGACTGGAATCGTCACTTTGTAAAATTCAAAAGAAATATTGAAAAGGTGCAGATGATTCCAGCAGGATTAGTTCCAGAACTAAGATGGTTACAGGGACAAGTCAGGAGGAAGTAAAAGTAACAACCCAGGTGAAGGCGGAGGAAATATGATCACAGTCAGCAAGACACTGAGGGAAGTAGACAAGACGAACAAGAACACTCTTTTTAAATTGAGAGAAAGAGAAATTAAGAGAAAGCTTAAATTTCAAACCAGTCGACGAATTGCCAGGACATATTCTTACCCTGCACGGATGGTCAATAAGTGGAATGCACTGTAAAAAGAGGTTGCCGAAGCCAATTCTATTGACAACCTTTAAAGCCAAATTCGATAAAGAATTCGAACGTCAGGACATTTCAACTACACCGCAACAGGTACAGAATGGGTGGTAGGCGGGCATAAGAGTTGGGCTTCACTGCTTCCTAGCAACGTATAGGTAAGCAGCCATTTTCCTTCACAATCATCACAATCATCAGTAGCCCCCCCCTCCTTCCCCTCCCTCTTCCTTCCTTCACCACAACCCCCCTTCTTTCTCCACCACAAGCTCTACCTACCTTCTTCCACCCCACCTCCACCACCTGTCTCCCTCCCCCCCCTCCTCCCACCATCTCAGCAACCTCCCATCTTTATCTCACATTAAAGAGATTGCCCGTGGACACTGTGTCACCTCCTGTTAGTATCTAATATGTTGTGATATCAAAACCATACATTACAAAATTAAAAATTAAAAACTCGTGTCTTCGTTTTGTTATGCGAAGTTTGAACATCATATATTATGTATCTTGTGTGTTGTGACACTATTGTCTCTCTATTGTGACTCTATTGTGACTATTTTGACTCTATATGTCATGATCATGTCCCGTCTCTTTTTTTGTGTCCTCCAGAACTGTCAGGTCTTGTTCCTATAGTTCGCGACCATATAGTTCAGCCCTCTTAATTCTAGCACCAGTCTTGTTGAAAAACCCTTGTAGTTTTTAAATGTTTGAGTTATGCTTCACAAGGTGTGGAGTCCAGGTCGGGGCTTCACACTCCATTATTGGTCTAGGGAAGACTGTTAGATTGTCTTCAAATAGTTGGGAAAACATTGGAGCTGGTAACCACCTCCCACCACCCCCACCATTACCACAACTACCAACACCATCACCACCAAAGCCTGCACCCCAACCACCTCCAACCCCCACCACCTTCCGCAGCCACCACCACCACCCCCCATGCAGCCACTACCATCCCCCACCTCCATCACCTCAACTCCTACCACCACCACTTCGACCGCCACAACCACCACCACCCCCCATGCAGCCACTACCATCCCCCACCACCACCACCAACACCCCCTACCACCACCAACAACACCCCCTACCACCACCACCACCACAGCACCCCCAGCAGCGCGTGCTGCTCCTCTCTCAAACACCTTAATTTGTAATCACATGACAATTACACAATTATCCTGGCCGCGGCAAACAACCCAACCACGCCATAAATCTCAACACTCCCCGACACTGTTATAATAATGTAAGTCTCTCCGCACGCCAGCACGCCCGCACGCTCGCACGCCCCGCACGCTCGCACGCCCCGCACGCTCGCATGCCCCGCACGCTCTCTGGCACTCTCGCACGCTCTCTGGCACTCTCGCACGCTCTCTGGCACTCTCGCACGCTCTCTGGCACTCTCGCACGCTCGCTTGCACGCACGCTCGAATGCCCGCACGCTCGCACAACCGCAAAGGCGAGTACTCACCTATTTGTGCTTCTACAGCCGCGTACCCGCCTCTACACAGCCGCGTACCCGCCTCTACACAGCCGCGTACCCGCCTCTACACAGCCGCGTACCCGCCTCTACACAGCCGCGTACCCGCCTCGACACAGCCGCGTACCCGCCTCGACACAGCCGCGTACCCGCCTCGACACAGCCGCGTACCCGCCTCGACACAGCCGCGTACCCGCCTCGACACAGCCGCGTACCCGCCTCGACACCAGTCGGTCATCTAATATACCCGATTCACCTGACATGTATCAAAAAGCGTTTAAGCCAATCAACAGAGCTGAGAATATAGTCTCGTCTCAGGTCACATATTTATTGCTTTACATGTCTTGTACACCGGGAGATTGAGATGGGCAGAGTTTCTTTCTCCCTTGTGCTCCTGTTCACCTAGTAGTAAATAGGTACCTTGGAGTTAAACTGCTGCTTTGAGCTGCTTCCTGGTGTGTGTGTGTGTGTGTTAAAGATAAATATATGTAGTAGACATAATAAAAGAAAATAATTTGTTAGAAAGACTGGGTCCAAGAGCTAATAGCTCGATTCTGCAGATACAAAAAATAAATACAGTTAGTAAATACACACACACACACACACACACACACACACACACACACACACACACACACAGTCAGTCGGATGACTGAGAGTAGTGGGAAAATGGAATGCACTTCAGGAACAGGTTGTGGAATCAAATACTATTCATAATTTTAATACCAGGTATGATAGGGAAATGGGACAGGAGTCATTGCTGTAAACAACCGATGCTCGAAAGGCGGGATCCAAGAGTCAATTCTCGATCCTGCAGACACAATTAGGTTAGTACAATTAGGTGAGTACACACACACACACTGGTACAAACATGTTGATAAAAAAAATTGTTTTAATGTAAACACCATTTTGAGTACACAGAATTTCATACACTGTGCTTAATGTACATGTACATTAAGGTATGTACATACATAGAGACGTATTCACCTTGTTGATTACACATACAGAGGTAAGTACATATTGCTGAAAACACACAAAGAGGAAAAAAAGTATCACCCTAAAAAATATAAAGCAGAAAATACATGCTATTTAGTGTACATAAAGACGTACGAATATCCCAATGATTACAGGGAGACAGGTCACCCCCCCCCCAACACACACATCCTGAGTGGTACTTCAAGTGGTACACATACCACTTGAAGAGGTACACATACCATGCTAAGGACATATAACAAACGAAAATCTTGATGAGTGAAATCTTGATGGGTGCCCATGAAACAGGAACACACTGATGTACAAAACACACACACACACACACACACACACACACACACACACACACACACACACACACACACACACACACACACACACACACACATACACACACACACACACACACACATTCCCGAGTGCACATAACACACGCCTTACTGAGTACATGTTAAGAGGTATACACATCTTACCGGGTAAATATAAAAAGGTTACATTCACTCTGCTGAGAAGAACAACATGCTCCAATAAAGAACACAGATCAACTTAGTGAACAACAAATTCATTATGTTAGATGCTCTGCACTCCAAGATCAACTGAATATCTATACCCTATATATATATATTCTTCTTCCACGTCAACATTCTGCGATTTTATATATACTTAATTTATATATTGTCACGAGTCCACGTAGCCTAGCTTAGGCTACCTCAGGTAATGAGAGCTGCTTCCGTTCGATAGCCATGAATTTGATGTTTCTAAGTTAGTTCCGTTATATTTAAGTAGGTGACAGCTAGGTGGGATAAGTGGGAATGAATTTTGCTGCATGTTTGGTATAACCCGCGTCTTGGTGTGTATATACTGAGAGGTGTACCCTACCTTCTCAGTGTGTATACTGAGAGGTGTACCCTAGCTTCTCAGTGTGTATACTGAGAGGTGTACCCTAGCTTCTCAGTGTATATATACTGAGAGGTATACCCAGCTTCTCAGTGACCCCATACTAAAATATTTACCTTATATCTCGGTGAATATACACTAATAGTTTAGTCCTGTTCTATGTTCATGACTAAAACCTATTCTCTGGTTGATTAGCAAGTTCTAGCGAGGACCATAATAACAGTCCAGGGGTTAATGGACCTTAAACCCCGACACCCAACTGAGAGTGGTTTTGAGGTTTAAAGGTGCTAGAGAACCTTGTAGGCCTTAAAGGTCCTCTAGAGCTTTAGAACACATGTTCACGCGGTCATTCCCAACACCTGCGCAGGTGTCTTGATGCACCATTTCAGCTCTTACTTTAATTGGCATTTGTATATTCTTACCAAACATTTTAGTGGGTTTGGGAACGGTGAGGTCAGTTCATGCCAGCCAGATCACGGGGAATATAGAGCATTATTTATCTCCCAGCGGCCGATGCTCGGATAACGTTCAATCAATAGAGGGTCATTCGTTTTAATTACCATTATTTAATTAATTCTAAACAAATAATTGGAGAAACCTCCGGAATTAGTGACTGGGGGGTGGGGGCTCCCAAGACAAAGCGGATTACAAGATATAAAAACAGCTTCCAGGCGCTAGAGGCTAAACCCACAACTCTAAAAACGGAAGAATTGACAACATTCCGATCCATCCTGGACCATTATCACGCCGTCTCTCTCCAGAGCTGGAATGAAGGAACAGTCTCCCCTCCCACAGCGGTTAATATACACAGACATTTGTGATGTGTGGCTACTGGGAAGACAGTATTAGAATAATATATCAATGTAAACCCACTGAGAAATGGAAATATATTGTTCTCGGGAAACCCCCCACACACACACACATAAAAGGCAAGACGAGTGAGAGACTAACACAGGAATTTCTGTTCCAATCAGTTCAAAATTGGCGCCAGAACAGATGGTTCGCTGCAGTAACTTGGCAAGTGCTGCACGACAAGTATTGCCAGTCACTCTTGAAACATATATATATAAAAAATCCTCTGCCTTTCATATAGAATGCAACCGGGATTAATTATTTGTTATTTTGGGGGATTTCTGATATAAATCCACAACAATTCATATTAATTCATCCAATTATCGTATCATCCTGCCCCCGACCACTGATAATACAAGAAAAATGAAATTGGCAAAGTTGGCAACAGTTCAAGTTCCAGGAGGTCTCGGCCCGTTTTCTGAGAGTTATGGCGGTGTTCAACATGGCTGGTGCGGGTATATTCGTATATTTCCTGTACCCGCACTTTCCCACCAACATTTGTGACTTTATTGAAAGAATGAGGTCCGAGTTTCTGCTGATGCTATCATATCTGTGACAAATTATTTTATTCCAGACAATTCCTTTTATTCAGCGACATCCAGTAGCCTATACGACACGCAATGAAAGATAGACACCATTCGATTTTATTCTAAATTATTATAATATTAATTCCGATATACTTATATTATTGGCAAAACGCCAACATTTAAAAATAACTGCTGAAGGTTATTTAGCATTAATAAGACTTAAGGGGTCATAGAGTTTACGTAAATACACATATGATAACAGCACCAGTTTTGATAATAAATATTGGAGGCTATATATACAAGGGATGCTAAAGGCAGGACTGGTCAGGGAAGTAAGAAAACTGATGTGTCCTGATATATTGACTTTAAAGTTGGTAAACTGGCCTAACTTGTGGCGACCCGTTGTGAGAGCCGCCGCTCGAGGCGAGTGTTGGTTTAATATACTGCCAGTGGTGGTGACTTAGTGCTGGTGAGAGAGAGAGAGAGAGAGAGAGAGAGAGAGAGAGAGAGAGAGAGAGAGGAGAGGGAGGGGGAAAAATAAGCAAGAAAGTAAACAGCACTTTGGTTACATCATGTGTGTGATTGGATATTATGAATAGTTGAAAAAAATTGGTTGAAAACTCTTTGAGAAATTAAGATACAATTTCAGACTTCATAGGTATGATTGGTAGTCTTAATAGGAGTTGATACTTCTGAAAGAGAAGGAATGGAGTCCATCACCGTCCCGCCTTTGATATTCCCCTACCCCCCTGTTTCATCCTGAAAAGTTGGGCAAGACATATGGTCCCAAACCTTGGACAAACAAGTACATAACGAAACAAAAACTATCTTTTTTTGAAGATAAAGGTTAGTGGAGTTCTAGTGAGCGTAGATATCTTGCAAATTATTATAATAAATCTTATTCAAAATAACTTAAACATCTGATCATTGACAAAATTATTATACAATTTATCCAGACCACAGTAATGATCTATTAAGGGAAGGAACCGAGGCGGGGAAGGTGGACTATTCCACATGGAAAAGTAATTAGGATGATTAAAGCAAATGCATTTCAAATTGTGACAAATACCGGTTTGGATTGGGGAATGGTTTTCAGGGGTAAAACTTAATAGGTATTAATAGCATGAAATCTGAACGGGAAGCATGTGCAAGAACAGTTTCCCAAGGTGTGATGGTGCATCTTGTCATCACTAAACGTTACCGCATAGAAATGCTTACAGGGGTCAAGGGTCAGTTTCTTCAAGCCCGCATTTCGAAACGTTAGAAGATAATGCAATGGTGATTTCTCACTTTTCATATAATATTTCCAACTAAAATTGTGTATTTGGCAGTTTGTGATAAAAGTAGGTGAGTAAAGTTACACTTCACGATAAAGCTGCAGTGTGTGATATTGGAACACTGGGAGATAACTGAACATTGTTAAGGTTCCTCTTATATGTTCACTTAGTCGTTCATAACTTGGAATTATAAGCTCCTCGAACGTCCAGTCTTTCCTGATCAACACTGCTCCTCCTTCTCCCCCCTTCTCCTCCTCCCCCTTCTCTTCCTCCTCTCTTCTCCTCCTCCTCATCCCCCTCTTTCTCCCCCTCCTCCTTCACTTCTCACTCCTTCCATAGAACATGGTAAACTAAGGGAATGCGGCATTAATAATGATTTTGCAGTTTCGTTTCCACGAGTGCAATTATTTCTAGGTTGTGTTACCATTCATGAAAGATGTGGGTAACTACTGGTTTAGATATAGGAGTGTGTATATATATGTTAATACTGATAATAGTAGAGATAGTAATAGGGCTTGCTAATGATTCAGTGTGCGTGCTAGTGTTATAGTGTGTGCTAGTGGTAAAGTGTGCGCTGGTGGTACAGTGTGTGCTGGTGGTACAGTGTGTGCTGGTGGTGCAGTGTGTGCTGGGGGTACAGTGTGTGTTAGTGATACAGTGTGTGTTGGTGATACAGTGTGTGTTGGTGGTACAGTGTGTGTTGGTGGTACAGTGTGTGTTGGTGGTACAGTGTGTGTTGGTGGTACAGTGTGTGACAGTGGTACAGTGTGTGACAGTGGTACAGTGTGCGTGGTTATCATACTCTCTGGGATAATGACACCACATGCGAAGCCATGAATTTTGAGATGTCAGAGAAAAGTGATGTTATCGTATTTGATCTGGATTTGGGTTGTCATTTCCCCATCTGGAGTCTTACTCATCACAAGTCTTCCTGATCTCCATCTGGAGTCTTACTCATCACAAGTCTTCCTGATCTCCATCTGGAGTCTTACTCATCAACATGTCTTCCTGATCTCCTTCTGGAGTCTTACTCATCAACAAGTCTTCCTGATCTTCATCTGGAGTCTTACTCATCACAAGTCTTCCTGATCTCCATCTGCAGTCTTACTCATCAACAAGTCTTCCTGATCTTCATCTGGAGTCTTACTCATCAACATGTCTTCCTGATCTCCATCTGGAGTCTTACTCATCAACATGTCTTCCTGATCTCCATCTCGAGCCATATCCGTCTACATTATTAATTATCTCACAAAACTCTTGCAGAATCTGAGCAGCTCAACAACATCATTACTCTGACTCTCCCCAAATAAATTATCCTTTCCCCTTAATTCCCATAATTCCTTGAAAATTACTATTTAGAGATAATATATTATCCACTTAACTGGAAGGGAGTGTTTTTTTTCTCGTGATTTATATTTTCCTGATTAAAACATAGTCAGGACCGGTTGCTGAATGGAACCAACGAGGACCAAATTGGTCTTCCCAGACGAAGGAAAGGAGGGACTGCCTAACACTGATTAACTGCGAAACTTCTCTGGTATTTTCTGACGTCTCTTCGCCATTAGGTAAACGAACTGCTCGCCTGGAGATAAGCGAACTGTTCGCCTGGAGATTAACGAACTGCTCGCCTGGAGGTAAGCGAACTGCTCGCCTGTAGATAAACGAACTGCTCGCCTGGAGGTAAACGAACTGCTTGCCTGTAGATAAACGAACTGTTCGCCAGTAGATAAACGAACTGCTCGCCTGTAGGTAAACGAACTGCTCGCTTGTAGGTAAACGAACTGCTCGCCTGTAGGTAAACGAACTGCTCGCCTGTAGGTAAACGAACTGCTCGCCTGAAGGTAAACGAACTGCTCGCCTGTAGATAAACGAACTGCTCGCCTGTAGACAAACGAATTGCTCGCCTGGAGATTAACGAACTGCTCGCCTGGAGATTAACGAACTGTTCGCCTGGAGATAAACGAACTGCTCGCCTGTAAATAAACGAGCCGTTAGCGAACCTCTGGAAAAGCCTCTTTATAATATTTTAATTCTGGAAAAGTAACGTAGGTTTATTAGAAAAAATATTTTGTGTATGTTTAATGAATGATTTTTCTTACAAGTTTATACATAATACTTACATTAAGTATTTTCTACGTGTTTGTTTCTTAATTGTTCCTCGAACGTTTACAAGACAAGAGAAAATAACTGCGAAACAGTTATCAGAACCGCCTGTACCTCTAATTTATTTACATTTTATGATTTTCACGTCCAGTTAGCAGAGCTGGGATTCATCAAGCATATAAACGGGTCCACTTACGAAACCTCTACATCTTTACTCAGTCATGGCGGCTTACTTTTCATTTACTGAGCAACTTATGAGATACGAAGCACGGTGGGGGTTGTTTATAGCAAAAATAACCTTTGATTGTGAAATTTAGGAGCTTGTTTATTGTTTAGTAAATGAATACAAAGCCGATAAGATTGTTGAGAGATGTACAAGCTTCGTTTGTGGCTGCCTACATGCTCGTCGAGTTTTAGTCCTGATTTTTAGTACATCTAACCGAGCATATTTAAATACTTTTTTTTAATAAAATGCGATACAAAATCTTAAAAGATACACATGCAAAAATGCGCGCATGCACGCCCGCCCGCACATATAGGAGGCCTCGCTGCTGAGTGGACAGCGCTTTGGGGTCGTAGTCCTAAAAGCCCGAGTTCGATCCCCAGCCGAGGCAGAAACAAATGAGCAGCGTTTCTTTCACCCTGGTGTCCCTGTTTTCGTAGCAGTAAATAGGTACATGGGAGTTAGATAGCTAATACGGGCTGCATCCTGGGAATGTGTGTGTGTTAGAGAAATATAAGTTGTAGGCATAATAGGAAAAAATAAATAGGTTAGAAAGGCGGGGTTTAAGACCTAGTAGCTCATTCTGCAGAAACAAATAGTAAATACAAACAGTAAATACAAATAGTAAACACACACACACACAAAGGTTCAAAGGTTTGCCACCAGACTAGTACCCGAGCTGAGAGGTATGAGCTACGAGGAGAGACTACGGGAATTAAACCTCACTTCGCTGGAAGACAGAAGAGTTAGGTGGGACATGATCACCACATTCAAGATTCTCAAGGGAATCGACAGGGTTGATAAAGACAGGCTGTTTAACACAAGGGGCACACGCACTAGGGGACACAGGTGGAAACTGAGTGCCCAAATGAGCCACAGAGATATAAGAAAGAACTTTTTTAGTGTCAGAGTGGTTGACAAATGGAATGCATTAGGAAGTGATGTGGTGGAGGCTGACTCCATACACAGTTTCAAGTGTAGATATGATAGAGCCCAATAGGCTCAGGAACCTGTACACCTGTTGATTGATGGTTGAGAGGCGGGACCAAAGAGGGCCAGAGCTCAACCTCCGCAAGCACAAATAGGTGGGTACAATTAGGTGATTAAGTGAGTACACACACACACACACACACACACACACAAACAAACGGAGAGAGAGAGAGAGAGACGAACGCCTGTGCCATTCTTCTCCAGAGACATTCCTCACCTAACTTGCACGTGAGGGGGTGAGAGTGAGGAACCTTTACGAAGCACAAGATTAATGGAGAGAGAAACGTCAAACACTCGAGCAAGTTCAACATTCATCGCACAGGGTTTAAGAAAGTTTGCCTAAATCCTAATTGTCGCTCAAGAAAAATGGCCTTCTCTGAAGACAACTTACTCAGTCGCTGCCTCGCTCCCTCAGTCGCTGAGGCGTTTACTCGTTTACGCTGGCTTGCTCGCCGAGTCGCTGACTGTAGTGAACAACCTCAATAATCATGCAATTGGTGCGTGGATCACCTAACACACCCAGATTCGCGAGATAACTGAGGAGAGGTTGAACGTATCAGTTGGATTCCATTGGTCTCTCTGTGACCCTCTCTTGTGAGTTTTTGTAGCAAGGTCGGTTGAACTCCTGCCTTCCACTCCAGAGGTCAAGAGTGCAAGCGAAAATAAATATATTCACATTTATTAGGGTTTCGACCTGTCAACAAAATTTTTAATAGCACAGTAATGGTAAATAAATGAAAAAAAATATTTTCTTGAAGAAACGTCCATACTCAATACTCAAGATCAAATACAAGTTTTATGGAGGAAGAGTCATTGCAATTGCAGGAAGCAATTGAAAATCAGAGAGACGGGGTCGAGTCTAAAAGCTAGAGTCTGTGAATAGAGTACACACACACGAACTAGAACACACTGAAACGTACACAAACCCACACGAACCCCCTCCCATTCCCCTTTACACACACACACACACACACACACACCACCACCACCACCACGTACACGATCTATGATCACCAACTACAAAATTCTCAGAGGAATTAACAGAGTGGACAAAGACAAATTAACACATGGAGAGAACACGCACAAGGTTGTTCAACGTCCAAGGTCCGCGGTTGTTCAACGTCCTCCCAGCAAGCATAAGAAATATTGCCGGAACAACCGTGGACATTTTCAAGAGGAAACTAGATTTATTCCTCCAAGGAGTGCCGGACCAACCGGGCTGTGGTGGGTATGTGGGCCTGCGGGCCGCTCCAAGCAACAGCCTGGTGGACCAAACTCTCACAAGTCAAGCCTGGCCTCGGGCCGGGCTTGGGGAGTAGAAGAACTCCCAGAACCCCATCAACCAGGTATCAACCAGGTATCAAGGAGACACAGGTGGAAACCGAGTTCCGAAATGAGCCCCAGGAACAGTAGGATTTTTAATCATTGTCAGAGTTGTAAACAAAAAGAATGAACTAGAAGTGATGTGGTGGAGGCAGACTCTATACACAGTTTAAAATGTAGATATGATAGAGCCCAGAAGGCTCAGGAACCTGTTCACCAGTTGACTGACAGTTGAGAGGCGGGAACAGAGAGCCGAAGCTGTGTCACGTGAGTGCTCACGTGACACAGGTAAACACTGGCAGGCAGTGCTCCCTGGAGCACTGCCTGCCTGGGCGTAATAAATCTAAGCAGCTCCCTGTAATGTGATTTTCTCCCCCGAGAAATATTGCCCTCCACTATTTTGTTCCCGTCCAAGCCACGCACTCTAAGATTTATTTTCTAATTATCTTGCTCATGTTGCAAGGCAACGTTAACAATATTAATACAAATGAAATATATATATATTATATATATATAAATATATATATATATATATATATATATATATATATATATATATATATATTATATATATTTTATATAAAATGTGATACAAATGTTTTTGGGTGAGGTGACAGGAAACAAAAGACAAAACACGAAACAATGGATATACATTGGATAAATACAATGAACATATAACCACGGCAATACAGTCTATTATCTAGCTTCTGTGCTGGTTCGGGGTCTTGAAGTGGGTAGAATGTAATTATGTGTTAATTGCCTGTTGATTGCTAGTTTTGACTTTTTGATGTGTTGTGGATCGATGATGTCGAGCCTCATGCTATCGTTGTCTGTGGATAATTTCTGTGTTGCTTGTTAAGATGTCTCTGGTGATGGTCTAGTTGTGTGAGATTATATGCTACTTGATGGAGCCCTGTTGTTTATGCATTGTTAATCGCCTAGAAAGAGATGTCGTTGGCTTGCCTATATATAATGAGATCTTTGTGGCTGACAGTCCCCAAGTAGAAATGTGAAGGCAATTAACACATAATTACATTCTAACTACTTCAAGATCGCGAACGAGCACAGAATCAAGAGGATAGAATGAATACTCTTGGTTATATACCCATTGTATATATATATATATATATATATATATATATATATATATATATATATATATATATATATATATATATATATATATATATATATATATATGTCGTACCTAGTAGCCAGAACGCACTTGTCAGCCTACTATGCAAGGCCAAATTTGCCTAATAAGCCAAGTTTTCCTGAAATAATATATTTTCTCAAATTTTTTTCTTATGAAAAGATAAAGCTACCCATTTTATTATGTATGAGGTAAATTTTTTTTATTGTAGTTAAAATTAACGTAGATATATGACCGAACCTAACCAACCCTACCTAACCTAACCTAACCTATCTTTATAGGTTAGGTTAGGTTAGGTAGCCAAAAAAGTTAGGTTAGGTTAGGTTAGGTAGGTTAGGTCGTCGAAAAACAATTAATTCATGAAAACTTGGCTTATTAGGCAAATCGGGCCTTGCATAGTAGGCTGAGAAGTGAGTTCTGGCTACTAGGTACGACATATATATATATATATATATATATATATATATATATATATGTCGTACCTAATAGCCAGAACGCACTTCTCAGCCTACTATTCAAGGCCCGATTTGCCTAATAAGCCAAGTTTTCATGAATTAATGTTTTTTCGTCTACCTAACCTACCTAACCTAACCTAACCTAGCTTTTTTTGGCTACCTAACCTAACCTTACCTATAAATATAGGTTAGGTTAGGTTAGGTAGGGTTGGTTAGGTTCGGTCATATATCTACGTTAATTTTAACTCCAATAAAAAAAATTGACCTCATACATAGAGAAAAGGGTTGCTTTATCATTTCATAAGAAAAAAATTATAGTAAATATATTAATTCAGGAAAACTTGGCTTATTAGGCAAATCGGGCCTTGAATAGTAGGCTGAGAAGTGAGTTCTGGCTACTAGGTACGACATATATATATATATATATATATATATATATATATATATATATATATATATATATATATATATGTCGTACCTAGTAGCCAGAACTCACTTTTTGGCCTACAATGCAAGGCCCGATTTGCCTAATAAGCCAAGTTTTCATGAATTAATATATTTTTTCTAATTTTTTTCTTATGAAATGATAAAGCTACCCATTTCATTATGTATGAGGTCAATTTTTTTTATTGGAGTTAAAATTAACGTAAATATATGACCGAACCTAACCAACCCTACCTAACCTAACCTAACCTATCTTTATAGGTTAGGTTTGGTTTGGTAGCCGAAAAAGGTAGGTTAGGTTAGGTTAGGTAGGTTAGGTAGTCGAAAAACAATTAATTCTTGAAAACTTGGCTTATTAGGCAAAACGGGCCTTGAATAGTAGGCTGAGAAGTGCGTTCTGGCTACTAGGTACGACATATATATATATATATATATATATATATATATATATATATATATATATATATATATATATATATATATATATATATATATATATATATATATATGTCGTACCTAATAGCCAGAACGCACTTCTCAGCCTACTATTCAAGGCCCGATTTGCCTAATAAGCCAAGTTTTCATGAATTAATGTTTTTTCGTCTACCTAACCTACCTAACCTAACCTAACCTAGCTTTTTTTGGCTACCTAACCTAACCTTACCTATAAATATAGGTTAGGTTAGGTTAGGTAGGGTTGGTTAGGTTCGGTCATATATCTACGTTAATTTTAACTCCAATAAAAAAAAATTGACCTCATACATAGAGAAAAGGGTTGCTTTGTCATTTCATAAGAAAAAAATTATAGTAAATATATTAATTCAGGAAAACTTGGCTTATTAGGCAAATCGGGCCTTGAATAGTAGGCTGAGAAGTGAGTTCTGGCTACTAGGTACGACATATATATATATATATATATATATATATATATATATATATATATATATATATATATATATATATATATATATATATATAATGTCGTACCTAGTAGCCAGAACGCACTTCTCAGCCTACTATGCAATGCCCGATTTGCCTAATAAGCCAAGTTTTCATGAATTAATTATTTTACGACTACCTAACGTAACTTTTTCGGCTACCTAACCTAACCTATAAAGATAGGTTAGGTTAGGTTAGGTAGGGTTGGTTAGGTTCGGTCATATATCTATGTTAATTTTAACTCCAATAAAAATAAATTGACCTCATACATAATGAAATGGGTAGCTTTGTCATTTCATAAGAAAAAAATTAGAGAAAATATATTAATTCAGGAAAACTTGGCTTATTAAGCATTAGAATGTAATTATATATATATATATATATATATATATATATATATATATATATATATATATATATATATATATATATATATATATATATATATATATATATAATAATAATAATAATATTCTGTGATTCACACACAATAATTATGAAAGAACATACACACTTTATTCCCATCTTTCTGCCTGTGTAAATATGTAATCCCGGGGCTTGTGCTCGTACATAAGTCGCACCTCTTCCGCTTGTGTCTTAATTATTCACCGCCAGTTTCTTTGCTTCACAGTGAATAAAATATTTTTAATCAGTATTGCTTTGAATTAATATTTTCTCTGCTGAAACATTCACTCAGTGTATCTTGACTTTCAGCACGCAAGTCTTCAAACTGAAAATCTTCATCTATTTTTACCCTCCCTCGTGTTGCTTACTTGATGGACGTAGTTGTAGGTCATGGGTGTAGTGAGGGGGGGCATGGGTGTAGTGATGAGCCATGGGTGTAGTGAGGAGCCATGGGTGTAGTGAGGGAGCCATGGGTGTAGTGAGGGACCATGGGTGGAGTGAGGGACAATGGGTGTAGTGAAGGACCATGGGTGTAGTGAGACCCAAGGGTGGTGTGAGGGGTAATGGATTCAGTAGAGACCATAGGTGTAATTGGGACCAAGGATGTAGTACGAGGGCATGGTTGTAGTAGGTGTTATGAATTTATTTGGGGTCATGAGTGTATTAGGGGGCCCCCTTGGGTAAATATGTGGGTGATGGGTGTATTGAAAACCGTGAGTGTTTTGTGATCAAGGGTGTACTGGGGCCTGTGTGTAATGCAGGACATGGGTGTAGCATGCGGCATTATTTTGATGATGTTGCACTGCGACGCAAATATTGAATGTATTCCGTGGACGTAGTGGATGACATGTATTCACGAAGCATCGCGGATACAGCTGGCGGGAAATATAATTCTTACCACCTGAGGCGTAGTAAACGAAGTAAACTATATAAGAGCTGGGAACACCTTCGGGAAAAGTAAAATTTTCGGTGGAAATAACATTGAAATATTAAGTATGTGATCCATGTTAGCATTGGTAGGCAGCTTCATCACAACTAGCAGCTCTAACTACAAAAGTTTTCACAGTAATCGCCTTGACTCGCAGATTTCCTGGAGTACGGGAAGACATCTAATTAATTATTTAGAGACAATCTCTGACGACTAATTATTTCATTAAAGGTCAGATGATATTTCCAGGATGAGGCTCTTCGTCTTGAATCTGACCGAGACCTTCAGATCTAACTGATCCCAAGATTTTCCTTTGATCAACATCACTGGAAAAATATAGCTCTGAAAGTGGCCAGATGCACGATTGTTTTGTTCTTAAGAATCTCTTGTGAGGGATCACTGATTGTCTCATTTGACTCTGTCAGCTTTGGAATTTAGTTTCCTCTGCACTGGCGTGTTAAGAGACCATGGTAACAAGGTCACATTTAGTTAAGACTATGGCTACTTCTCAAACTGTTGTAAATCAATCGATTAGATGACTTTTTGAATAGCCAAATATTTTATTTTAACATCAATTTAATCGTACTTTATCTTGCTGTCAGAAATAGCAAGCCGAAAACAAAATGCAACGTAACCATTTAATGGCATGCATAATTCAGTTTAGTAATTCAGTTTCTATATAGTAATTATATATATATATATATATATATATATATATATATATATATATATATATATATATATATATATATATATATATGCGAAATATAGTAATTCAGTTTAGTAACATAATTGCATAGGTAAATGCATTCGTAAAGGGGGATTAAGTTGATGTAAAACTTGGAGTAATACCGTGTTAATAACTTAGTTCAGAGAGCTAGTATAAAGATCTGGTGTAACGCCATATATTAAAATACAGCGACTTTTTGAGGCAACGTCTTGGAGGGTGTGTATATAGAGGCACCAGAGCCACTTGGAGTTAAGAAGAGTAACATTATTCAGTTTATCCCTATGAGGTCAAATTGTAATCAATGTCACTGTTACCGTGCTAATCATCATGACCTCAGGGGGACGGAGCTGGCGTCACACTCGTCTAAAACATGTATATTCCTTTGTTTAAGCCAGTTATCATTCGAGTGTCTTAAAGGATAGTATCGGTCCATATTGATCATGACTCTTACAGGTCATTAAGGAACATAAAAACCAGAATCAAAGTCGTGACTCGGTGTGGAGTAAATGGAGTCATTCCTTCTGATTTGTACCAATGTCAGCCAATCACAGTCACTGTCACAAACGGGGATCACGTCTTTATATGTGAGCATATAAATACTCTTTCATTTGACAGAGAGGGAGTCGAGTTGGAGGTTCAGAGATGCGAACTGGAGGACAAGAGGTTTCTCTGCAATTGCAAGCAGATGTTAAGAGCTGATCCTCTGTCTACAGTCTGGTTGATTGGCTATTGTATATATATTAATATATTTAGGTACAATGTGTGTTATGTGAGAAATATGTTTCCCAAATGTCTCTTAATTTAAAATAATTCGTTATAATTTCGTAACATATTTATTGTTCTCAGAAAGTCGTTTAGGTATTCAGCTCCTTTTTTAGTATACAAAGCCACTTTTCCCAAGGGTGCAGACCACTAGGGAGATCCTCAGTGTTAGTGGGTCACTCCCTACCACTACTCCATCTCCTTCCCCCCCCCCCCCCCCGCCCCCTAAACACCCAGCACACCGCCACCCTTCTCATCACCACCGGCTCTCCTCTACCCCTGCTCTTCTCAACTTCTTCCATCATCCTACTCCAAGTGTCTCCCCCATCACCTACTCACTCGCTGCGAAATGTGTAAGCTCTTTAGTTATATATTCGAGAATACAAGAGGGCAGGAAAACACAAAAGTTAAAGTGTTTTTTTCAGATTTGTGAAGCAGTGATTGAAGCAGATTGTTGCAATCCAATTTGAGACAAGTCTGGTAACTCATAACAAAATTTATCAAAAATTAAATACTTTATAAATTCATATACATGATCAAAATTTGATATGCATCCAGATGAACAAACGTTTGTCGGTAGTGAGTGTGATCAAGTTGAATACTTTAGTGGTTGCCAAGGAAGAAGTTGCTAACCAAATATAAAAATTAAAACCCGAACGAGTCCCGAGAACTTGATGAAGTATATTCTAGGAGGCTTTCAAAATTGATGGAACTCGGTGAGCCTTGTCTTCATTATTTAATAAATTATATTCCAGCAGAGTACTGGAGTCGTGGAGGTGTGTAAATGTGGTGCCGAGTTTTTAGAATGGGGAGTAATGATCACGTCAAACTGTCGTTCTATTAGCTTAACGTCTACTATAGATAAATTGCATGAGCAGGTAATCAGAGAAGCCATTAGTTATTATCTTGAAAAGTGTAGAATAGTACCGGACTTACAACAGGGTTTAATAATGACTCATCATACTTACTCTCAGTCATTTCCAGTACATTTCAAGAAATGTACTGACACCTTGCATGATGAGCGTCTCATTAAAAACTAATAGTCACATAAGTATTGGAGAGAGAGAGCAGGGGGATGACGTGTCCTAAGTTGGATTAGGGATCTGTTATTTCAGTGAAGGCAGAGTCAGAAAATAGTGTCAAGTCCAAGTGGGAAACCATTGCAAGTGTTGTACCTCAGCTCTCTTTCCTATGGCCTTTGTTGTTTGTTTATGTATAAACTATTACAACATTTGATTAAACATTTGTATATTCGCTGACTATTTCAAAATTAAAGCGAGAAACAGACTGAGAAACAGGGGTTATATTCGATATTAAATGAATAGGAGACAGGCAGATTTAAGGCTAAAAACTTAAGGGTTTTTTAATTTCATCTATAGTAATGGAGTTATCAGACATCAATTGGACAATGTTGAACTAGTGAAGTCTGAATGGGAGAAAAATCGCGTAGTTCTGATTAGTAGGGATCTTATGCCTAAAAAATGAATAAATGGTACGAAATAATGCAAACACGATACTGAAATATTTCTTGAAGCATTAGTAACAACACATCTGATGTTATTTCGAAGATAAATCTTGGTGTTGTAGGCCCCATTTAGACTCTGCAGTTAAATTTTGATAAACACTAAAGGATGGATGTAAATTCAAGTGAACGCGTTCAGAGTAGTATGACAAAGTTAATCCCAGCTAATAGGAAAATTGCTAGAATTTATAGCTCTATGCTATACTAGGAACTCGAAATAACTATAAATAAATAAATAATTATAATAACTATTATATATTTTATAAATAACTATAACTCGAAAACTATAAATAAATTGGAAAAGTTTGCTTCGGGAAAGACCTGGGAAACTACTGTGAGGGGAACTTTCAGGCAGTGCACCATTCACTACGGTGCAGCACAATACGACTGAGCCTCTGCGCACTGTCGGAGGCGGGCGTGTGGAAGGGGGATAACTTTTAACTAAGATTCACAGAGTTTCTCCAGGTTAAATAGTAATGCGGGGCTGTTGTTACCTTGTCTCAACCCGCTCTACTACATCAAAATCATCAGTACCAGTAAATCAGCTTGAACAGACCCCTCGGTATCATTAGAGATTATCCTCGGCCGGGAGTGGAAAGGACTTTACTTTTGATACCTCTTCACTGGAATCATCCAGGTAAATCAATAAGCATTCCTGCCACACTATGCTAGTCTTCCTTGGGTGTTTCCTCTGCTTAAATATTAAGATATCCCTCTCTTAAATCTATCTGTCCTACTTTCTGTATGATAATCAGTAGAAATGACATATGTCGCTCTGTCACTGCCCTCAGGGCAAACAGATTGCAAGAGAGGAAAGCCATTTTTAAATTATATAAAAATAGATTAATCTATAAAATTAAATATGAATCTTAATCAGTAGCTTCATATAAACTTAAATCCTCCTCTGTGGAATACTTGCTTCTTAATCATCAGGCTTCAAGATAATATCTATAGGTAATTTCCATAATTTTGAGATAAGGCCTACAAGACTAAAGTCATTCACATGTTAAAAAAAATTACTACGTAGCATATGTTTAAACCATACTAGAATTAGTTGCATGTTGACAGTCGCAATAAATATTATAATTGATTCTCAAACATATTAAGAAAAATTGTTGTCTTGCCTATAAACTGAGATCTATGGGGCTAACAGTTTCAATATATAGATAAGACAACATTTCTTTCGAAGCGCCAGACCAGGTACACACACGCACAGACCTAATCAAAGAACATATGGTCTCTACACACAAGCACATCACCAGTAATATCCTGACAAACAACACTAAAATAATCGAGAGAGACAACGACAATACTAGACTGAACATCATCGTTAAGGTGCTGCACACAAAAACAATCCCAGCCATCTGTGAGCAGCCAGCTAACACAAGGATACACACACACTGCCGTCTTCAAGCATCCCGTCCTCTTAAAAATAACGTCGCTTTTCGCTCGTATGCGCGCTATGGCCAAAAGTGGACGTAATTTGAATTGAAATCGACTCACAAAAGTGACGTACTGTCCCGTTTTCTGTTTGAGTCGTCCTGCCTACTCAGAAAGGTTAGGAGAGGAAACTTTCAGTTAACATTTTTCATGCAAATTTGAAACTTTATGAGAATTTCCTGCCCACCTAACCTATCAGAGGACCCTTAACTTAAAGTTGTTGAAAAAATAATCCCAAATTTATTTTCATGTTTTTTCATTTTCAAATTACGTCCACTTTCGGCCATACGGGCAAATGGCCAAAACTGACATTATTTTTAAGAGGACAGGTTGCTTCGAGACCAGGACGAAACCATCCAGCATACTGCCCTCAGCCATCACTGAAACCCAGAAGACTGCCAAGCTGCAGTGACCCTATCGGTCAATAGTGATGTACTTCACCTCTGTTATATATTCAGCTTCTGCAACCAAATGTTATCCGATTGAACTTTGCCTTTGTAAATGAGCAAAGGGTCAATGAAATGCATATCTTAGCGTCAGGCTATAATAAAACTATAAAACGAACTTTGTTGAGTTATTTTTTCAACTTCTTTCACAACCTAAGAAAAAGACGAAATTCGTCCTAAACTCTTGCACAACATTTATTATTACTAAGTGTTCTAACAGCTGAACAACCCCCAAAATACTTTATACATGAGGAATAACCGTTTCTACAATTGAAGTAAATCTTATGAGAAATGTATTTGTTTTTCTGAAATCTAAGATAAATCGAAACTTGGACTAAAGTTTCAAGGCCAAATAGCAGCAGAAATCATAAAAGCAAAAATTAGTACTTTTGTTTCAGCTTGATCAACTCATCAACACAAAACTATCAGTTGTGTTGTGATCAACACAAAACTAATCAGTTCCCTGGCGTCCAAGAGAAGGATGTGTTCACAGGTTAGAGCTGGCTGGTCCAGCCGACTCTATATACCTTGCCCAGGGGAAATCAGGCGGAAACAAAGGCAAATTACAATTCTCTCCTAATCGGACAAGTTAATTTCCACATAATTATTGACATGAAATTTAACATGTTTCCTATCGTTCCTTGCTGAAAAATTTACTCGTGTGTTTTTTTATCTTGCCAAGAAGGAAAGGAAATATAGCGCAGGACAAAATCAGATTAACATTATGGAAGTTCCGCTTCTTCGTTATGTAGAGTGATGAGGATAAACTAATTATGTACCTTGTCATTCTCTAGTGACTGCAGTGCCTCTGACATCACGCCACGTCTGCTCAACAACTCTCTCTCTCTGCAGCGTGGAATGAGTCACAAATTATTAATACCTTCAGATTAAAGAGTGCATTTGACATGAGGTGTTTGAGTGTTATTAGCTCGGGAAAGATCTAAGATGGGGAACAGGAGATGGGGTTCAATATTTGAACCAGTTGTAGCATTCTTCTTGCTCGAGATTGGCAGGAATGCGGTATTGAACTTTTTATTCACATCGACCCGAAGGACTGAATAACATGATTCTGCTAAGGTATTTCCGCCTAACAAGAATTGTACTATCCCTTTGAAGAAGATCCTTAATTACGTACACATACTAGCGTAGATTCATTAATACTAGGAGATAATCCCACACGCCCCAACATACGCGCGCGCACACACAAAGGCGGGATCAAAGAGTCAATGCTCGATCCTGCAGATACAGGTGAGCGCGCGCGCACACACAAACACACACACACACACACACACACACACACACACACACACACACACACACAGCCCATTCAGGGTTGGGATGAGCCCACCCTGAATGGACACAGCTTACTAGAAGTGCTTGAGACGAGCTAACCCTGAGACCACACAGCGTCCAAGAAGTGCTTGGGACGAGCCAGCCTTGAGAAAACACAGCATACTAGTAGTGCTTGCAATTAAAACAAAAACGTTTCTGATTCATCCAGATTGCTAAAGTCAAAATTCTGGTGGTTCATCACTTCACATTGGAACTTCCGACCAAATAGTCACAATAAGCACTTTGATTTTAGGAACATGGGCTGGAGAATGTTGCTACTCTTCCCCGGGTTAATGGCCGTCCAGCCTGTAGCTTCCCCTGAGGAAACTATCAGGAGGAAACACCAAGCCATTACGACTATTTAGCACTTGGATGGTGTCAGGATAAGGATTTTGGATTGAACAGGGGGGAGGGGGCAAGCAATTGTACCAAACCACTTGGACGGTCAGGGATTGAACGCCGACTTGCATGAAGCGAGACCGTCGCTCTACCGTCCAGCCCAAGTGGTTGGGGTAGTCTCCCCTGAGCTAAGGTACAGTGGGCTCGTCTCGCACCACTGAGATCTGGTGATTCATTTTGGTGGCGGCAGTTGACACTCCAGCGACGTGTGGGGGTCGAGGAGTGTGTTTCCTTGATCGTGCTTGAATTAGAATTTGTATTTGCTTATATTTGAAACACGTTTCAGCTTCAGAAATCTCTCACTTTACTTGAAGCAGTATTACAAGAACCATGAAATAACTGCAATGCTCTGATTAGAAAGTGCATACACCAGAGGTGTACCCCGCTTCTCCTCCGGGGGTATATATACACTTAAATGCTGGTGTTGAAGTCGGTAGGAAGAGGCAGAATACACTGCTCATGCTGGGGAATAACTTAGGTGTTATTCCCCAACATAAGCAGTGTATTCTGCCTCTTCCTACCGACTTCAACACCAGCATGCTATAATACATCTTATCAACATCAAGAACCGCCAGCAACACGTTCAGAAACAATTTGACCACGGGCTCTCCCCCCTGCCAGTCCAAAAGAGCCGTCAGCCAGGTGCTTCCTGGCTGACCGTTCCAGACTCCTGCTACTCGCCGGCCTGATGTCACCTTCCGTGTATATAAGCAGCTGCCGGAGATATTTTAGTCGGACAACTTCTGGTGCTCGGGGATTAATCTTCCCTCTGTCGACGTAGTCTTGACTACGACGCATGGCGGAAGACGTTCAGCGCAGTGTATAAAGTGTACAGTCACCTTAGATTTAAAAGTAACGAAATTATTCATTTATATTGGTTAATTATTAAAGCCTAGTTTCAGTTTTTTTATATAATTTGTTATTTAATATTTTTTGGTGTAAAGTTTATCATTAAGTAAAATATTTAAATGTTAATTTTTCTTAAATTCTCCCAACAATTGCTCACAAATCGCAAAGGTCTTAAAAGCAACTGTTTTTCATTTGTTTAACTTTTTTTTTTTGGCTTTATGCGCGTTAGGCATTCACCGGCTGCCGGGGTAGTACTGCTCTATCTACAACACGTCACAACACTGGCAGTATATTCTAGTCCTGGACTATGTTTAGGTCTTAAGTATACCTGCTGGTTGGTCAATAAGCTCTTGTTGCGACCTTAATTACCCTCCAGAGGTCGACAAGCCCTAAGCCGGATACCAAACAATACCCAGCTAATTACATCCAGGTCGTTCAAGGCTCATTACCGAGAAAGGTCTCTAAACTACGAGGCGTTTCATAAATATTTGTTACATGAGAAGAGAGGGAGTGAGAGAGAGGCTCGGGTCTCTTCTTCTCGGGAGAGCGCCGGCTAACACTGGATATTTTAGTTATAAGTTAGACAGACTTGGAGAGACGTGACCGGGAAGCCGAGCAGCAGGACCCAACCGTCCCGGGCTGTGTAATAAAGTTTTAATACAGCGGACCGCAGGAAGGCGTCCGCCTCCCCGCACTCACTCCGCAACCTGTCCTCTTAAAAAGAACGTCGCTTTTGGCCGTTTGCCCGTATGGCCGAATTTGGACGTAATTTGAAAATGAAAAAAAAAATGAAAATAAATTTGGGATTTTTTTATTCAACAACAGTAAGTTAAGGGTCCTCTGATAGGTTAGGTGGGCAGGAAATTCTCATAAAGTTTCGAAACGTTATGAAAAACGTTAATTTAAAGTGTCCTCTTATAACCTCTGCGCGTACGCCGGACGACTCAAATAGAAAACGGAACAGAACGTCACTTTTGTGAGTCGATTTCATTTCAAATTACGTCCAAATTTGGCCATAGTGCGCATACGAGCCAAAAGTGACGTTATTTTTAAGAGTACGGGTTGCACTCCGGGGGTGACTAGATTAAAACTATCCTAAGGGGTGACTATGGTTATACTCCAGGGGTTAAGAAAAAAAATATACAAACTTCAGGGGTGACTTTGGTAATACCCATTCCAAAGTTGACTATGGCAACCTCTTTTCAGGTGGAATGAGCAGATATACTGTAAGAAAATAGTCAAAAACGCTTTTCTTCACTTCCTCAGTCACAAGTTGACCCAGGCCAAGCGGAAGCTTTTTCTTTCTTTCAGTGAGGTGTGAGAAGCGATTAATTATGTTGAGACATTTTGTCCATGCCGACATTGTATTATATTCGTCTGCTTTATCTATATAGTATGTTGCCAGTCAATCTTTGATATACAGTTGAGTGATATAGAGGGTATTGTATTATCTGTCTTAGCAGCTCTGCGTCAAATTTACGGAATTGAATTTTAAGGCAATTTTTATTTTTATCTGTATAAGGAAGAGTGTGTTTGTCATGTAGATTGTCTGTGCAGTGTTATAGACCAGATGCTTGGGGTTAGCCTTACCCAACTTCCACACATGAAGTATGTGCCGTATGGGGGTGTTATGGAATAGTCTGGGTCGCCACCAATGTCACACTTTAAGATATATGGGCTTCTAATCTGTATTTCACGATTCTCGTGAAATTATACTCCCAATTATAAATGACCTAATTGATGCACAGAGTAAAGGGTCTCGAATCTCCTTTGTATGGATACCTTCACACATAAATATAACCCATCATAATGAGACAGACATTGCAGCCAAATTAGCGTGCAACAAGTTTGAAGTTGAATTAGATCTAGGTATCCTCATCTCTGCTGTCAAAACTGTGTTGGTCCAAACACTCAGATCTGATAGGAAAAAACTTACTGACTCCCAATGACCTGAAAGTACTAGTATAAAAAGCTATGATTTGTTCAGATCTGAAACCTACATCTATGGCCAGCACAAAACGTCCTCTAGACTGTGCGACACAGTGGATGCAAGGATCAGGTTGGGTTACCGTTACCTGTGTCAGGTTGCTGCAGGTGACGGATCCTCACAGTGTACCCAAAATTTGCCAGTGCAGGCTACTAAACATATGGCCTTGTATGACTAACCATCCTGCGAGATGGGGACTTTTATTACCACTGCTACCTTATTCACTCTTGTGTTGATGATATCCTCATAATGCACCCAGAGTCTGCCAGTGCACACTGCCCATCACATGCCTCTGTATGACTAACCATCCTGTGTGATGGGGATTTTTTAGCATCACTTAGTTAGCTTTTTTGACACACTGTACTCCACTTCATATAGTCTAGGGTAGCTGCACTAATGCAGATGTACCTCATGTATTAATAATAATAAAAAAAATTCTCTTCAAATAGTTATAATATTTTCAGACAATAGAGTTAATTAAAACTTTGTTGCACGGAGTAATCCTCAGTATTTGACCGAATTGTTTGCATTGTCACATGAGCTCCAAACAGATTGGTAAACCTTTCCTCAAACCTTTAAGCAGCTATGTAATAATTACCCTAGCTATTAAAATTCCCACCATATGTCCTAATGTTTCAACAGGATCAACCTTATTCTGCTTGTTTGGGCACGTAACTATTCTGACGACATTTTTCATCTTCCGGATGACTTGAGACTACATTTCAAGTTATCCTGGGATCGAACAGGATGTTTTCATAGGAATAAAATCTAAGTTCTCCAACACGGTTTAGGGTCGCTGCTACATCACCTCCACCTTAATGATCCAAATTACCGGCACCTTCCCCCTGTGCACTCTATCACATCCATCACCGTTGATTAATATCCCCAGATCGACGTCGCTGTTATTTTCAGTCATCACAAGATCCTCTTAGTTCTTAACAGTGAGAATTTATCAGTAATATATGGATCTGACTGACCGATTTATGCTGGGTTTTGACTCACCATCGCCAATCACGACCAGTCACACTCGCTTTCACATCACTTTGTGCAAACTTCTCACCATCACCTAAACGACGGAAGTGACGGTTTTTGATAACATTCATTTCTCTTACTGCGGGGTCAATCCCACACGTCTACTACAACTAAAATGTATTCCAGTAGTTTATGCCAACATTTCAGTAAACATTTTAAATATTAATCTTTCTGCAAATAACGGAATAATGAAATTAAAAGTGAAAGCGTAGAATAATAAACATGTGGGTTTGCAACGTCTGACATCATGCACCGTACGGACTAATCAACATAATTTTACAAAATATTAGTAGAAAATTATTAAACTAACCAATAAATACCTGCCACTAAGACTAAGATTCGAGACTTAAATCAGGCTGCACCACACACTGACCTTTTAAGAAAGTCATTCGTGAAGAGCTTCAACCTCACACGCGTGGGATTCGCAGTTAGAGCCTCCTAGGACCCCAGGTGAATGGAAAACAATTCCTATTCTGAGGTCGCGAACTTACCTCTTACATCCCATCTTAAAAATACCTCAACTGGAGCTCGTGTTCTGTGATCCAGAAATCCTTGGCTAGAACCTTCGCCCACCGGAAACGGAGCCAAAAACAGACTCGGGAAGATTTAGCAAAAATTGAAATTATCACTTCATTCCAGAGAGCTTAATGAATGCGAAATTGGAAAGACAAAAAATGGCTGATCATCTGTCTCCTCCTTCATTACAGCGTTCTTCTCCAGAGTGGAAAAAACACTGTGAAGTGGAGAAGAAATGTGGAGGATGGAGGAGGAGATGTGGTGGGGAAAGGAAAAAGAGTGAGGGAAGGTAGGAGATAATTTGTGAAACGAATAAAAGAAGAGGAAAAGTTGGAAAGAAGGGGAAGAATAAGTGAAAGTGAATGAACAAGATAAAAAGGCGAGAGGAAAATGTATGTAGTGATAGTGAAGGAAGAACAGCAACAATGAAGGAGGTTGTAATGGAGATGAAAGATTAGGTTGGGAAGAAGAAGCAGGGAAGGTTGGGAAAGAAGCAGAAGAGAAGGTTGGAAAGAAGAAGAGAAGGTGGGAAAGAAGCAGAAGAAAAGGTGGGGAAAGAAGCAGATGAGAAGCAAGCATTGCGAAATGCTTGCGGAGGAATAAAGACGTACTTCATTATCTCTCATTAATGGAGAATATGCACAAGGCTGCATATTTTTTTCCACAATTGAACGGTAAATTGTAGAACACGGAGGCCAGTGAACGGTCACTTATTGAACATATAAACCAGTCTGCATTTCACTAGCTATCCAGGGTATATCCAGTCAAGAGTAATTGAGTGGCAGTCATTATCAGCTTGTGACTGGGCAGAATGCAGTCTCCTTCAACATCCATTTTTGGTTCATGATCTCCTTATACTGCTTTTGTTGCATCCCGTTCCCTCAGGCTTTTTTTTAAATCTAACTCATCGGGGATTCATAGCATCTTTTGTTGCTTTTGGCTACCTATCGTCTCCCACTCGGGGTCTCTACAATTATTCTGTTTAGAAGACCTCCATGCTGAACTGCACACACTCTTTGCTGTTTGAGATTTTTTCGATCTTTCATCGGGTTCATTACGTATTTTATACTCATATTTTTCTCTGCTCAGGCCTATGGAACAACTTTGGTTGGTATTTTGCCTTTGCTTCTATGTCGTTGTCAATTTAATGCATTGCATACTAATTGACTTTGGTATTCTTGTTTCTACCTCTGGAGTGTTTCGTTACTGACCTTCTCGCCAATTTCGGATTTAATTAACTCTGTTTCTCAATTACTAGAGAAAAAATGGAAAGAGAATAAGATGAAAAAAGAAAAATAAGAATTGATAAAGAGGACAGATGGTAATCGGATATAAAGGTAGGGGGTGATAGGAAGACAGAGTGGAATAAAGACGGGAAAAGAAATATAGAGATGGAAGATAAAATATCGACGAGGGAAGAATGTGTCATCGATTGAAGAAAAGATAAATTGAAAATACAGCAAAAAGGGAGATAAAGGATAGAAAGGGAGAAATAACAAAGTGAAGAGATAGCAGTGCAGGGAATGATGATACATATATAGAGCGTCAACAGTGCTAACTGGGAGCTGTGAGGCGGCCCAGAGAAGATGGGTTGTGAGGAGTGAGGGATCAAATCTTGAGGAAGAGGAGGAGGAGGAGAAAGATTAAGTGGATTAAGAGGAAGATTATTTCAGAAGAAGGAAAATGAAAAAGAGATTAGGAGACGAGGTGAGAATAGAAAAGCGTAGGAATGAGGAAGATGAAGAGGACAAACACGTGCAGAAAAAATAAGGTGTAGGGAACGATGAGGAAGATTAAAAGGGGAGGTAAGATTATTAGGTACCCGAAGGAAGGAATGATTAGAATGATGGAGAGCACAACATTTGGAGTAAAAGTAGGGAGATTTGTAGGAGAATGAGAACGATTAGAATGATTACAAGTAAAATGAGAAAGATTGGCAAGAATATTAGAAGGCCAAGGAAGATTAAGATGAGAGTATTAGGATGATTAAAATGAGAGTATTAGGCAGATTAAGATGAGAGTATTAGGCAGATTAGAGAAGGGGAAATATTATCTAGGGAAAAAAGATGAGGTCCCCTCAAGCAGGAGAAGACGAGACGTTTCCTGTTTGAGTTTCGGGAAGATGTATACATGCTGGAAGATGGGGAGTAACTGGGGGTTGGGTAGAGTTGGTGTGGGTGTTTTGGGTACGCGTCGGTGTGGAAGGTTTTGGGTACGCGTCGGTGGGGGGTACAATTTCATATCCAAAAATTTCCGCCTTTAAATCAAATTACCTATTCAGCATCTGTCGGTTCTCTGATGTTTTTAATTACCTGTGACAAGATGAGCCTGGTGATTGAGTTTAGCTACGAGGTGTGAGGAGTTGGCCCTTGTGGTGTGTGAACTTGTTTACTTACCTCGTTATTGGTAAATATTTATGTAAATCACCAGTTTCATCTGGGAGGTTTAAGTGAGCTGCCGTGTTAGTTTACTAATGTTATTTGTTTGAATGACAAAATGGAACATGAGCTGTTTTGTTCCTTACGAGCAAACGCAGCATGTTTGTGTAATCCAGATTAATACAGTTATGTAAATTGAATTGCTTAGTCTCTCTTTCTGTGTCTCTTGGTGTCTCCCAGTTTCCCAACCCTTCCTCCATACTTTTCACCCCCATATTCTCTCTCTCTCTCTCTCTCTCTCTCTCTCTCTCTCTCTCTCTCTCTCTCTCTCTCTCTCTCTCTCTCTCTCTCTCTCTCTCTCTCTCTCTCTCTCTCTCTCTCTCTCTCTCTCTCTCTCTCTCTCTCTCTCTCTCTCTCCTTCCTTTCCTTCATTTCGTGCTCTCTCCCTTGCTCCCTCCTATCCGTTCTCTTTCTCCCTCTCAAAATATTTCAGGTCTCTATAAAATAGCGAGGAGATCAGCCATGAGAAATACAGGGCCAGAAGATACAAAGGAGGACATAGCAGATGTGACTGAATACCACCTGCAGGAACTAGACGCGACAACCTCAATAGGCAGGACTAAATAACGCCACTCCTTTGAAGGAGTCTCCAGAGATACTTAGACACCTGTAGGCTGAATTTTTTCTCCAATAAAACACCCGAGACAGGAAATCTCCCAGAATTCTTGAGAAACAAAAAATGAGAGACAGACAGGACGCACGATGTTGCTTATCCTCGAACACTCTACCATATCCCAAGACTTCTTTCTCGTAGTAGGTGGGTGAGACTTGTATTAGAAAGATAGAAGTCAAGGTGTGGTGTAGGTGGCAAGAATGATAGACGATGAAAGATAGGAAGAAGGGAGACAGGTGAGTTGAGACAAGGGGATATATATATAAAAGAATAGAAGCCGCGAAGGAGGGAAGGTGCGACAGGAGAGAATGGGAAGACGCGATGGAAAGATGAGGCTGTGGAATTAAATACAGAAAGAAGAGAAGGGAACACGAGAAGAGAAGGGAAACAGGTTAAAATGAAGAAGATGAATAAGATAAAAAAGACACATTCAAAATCAGAAAGAGAAAGAAGGGAAGGAGATGGATGTGGGCTGAAAGTAAAGAAATTGTCACAAGCCAGAGGGAGGAGGAAAGAAATTACCAGCTGTGACAAGGCTATCAACTCTGCCTCTGCAAAGCTGCTTACCAGCAATCGTCGAGGTGAGGAGGGGAGGGGGGGAGGGAGGTAGGTGGTGGGAGTGGGGGGGGAGGGAGGTAGGTGGTGGGAGTGGGGGGGGGAGGGAGGTAGGTGGTGGGAGTGGGGAAGGAAAGTGAGAAATGGAAATGGGGGGGGGGGAAGAGGAGTACAGGGAGTGGGGAAAATGGGAGTAGAAGAGAGAAGGGGAAAACGAAGATGTGAACAGTGAGTGGGAGAGGAAGGAGAATGGAAGGGGAGAGGGATGAAGAGGAGACGAGGGAAAGGGATTAAAGGTAGTGGTGAGATTGGGGGACGTAGAGATGGAGAGGTAGAGGGGCGAAACGAGGGTAGAGAGAGTGACAGAAGAAGTAGAGGGAGAAGAGAAGGGAGGGAGGGAGGGAGTAGAAGTATTGAAAAGGGAAGAAAAGTGTTGGAAGGGATGGTGACCGCACAACAACCGTAGACCGTAATGAGAGCTTCCCTAGCTTACTGAAGTCCATTTAAATCACTTCAGGTATAACATTGCGGCGGGGTTTAGCTCGTGAGGCTACGACGATACAGGAATAGGAAGGGAGCGTGTAATCTTTTTATCAGTAAGAGGCTCATTCCTTTCCTCTTTAATTCTAGGAATAACGGGCAGGTGTGCGACGCAGGAGTAGTAGCAATATTGAATTTTAAAACATCACACAATTATAGAGCTCGCTGCAGAAAGCCCATAGACCCATGCGCTGTTGAGTCTGTTCTTGTCTTACTCACGGGATATATATGTATATATGTGAATTACTCTTGAAACAACTTCGATCCAGACAGCGTCCTGTCTGTTACGTTACCTGTGAATTAATCATCAACCCTATTTCCGAACCGGTATCTACCAATGTATTTTTTTGTAAGTGTAATTTACAAATCCAATTTGTATTCAATTACTAGCATTGTATTTAGTGGTGCTATATTTAGCGTCTCGGTAATGTACCGTTTCATCTGTTTGTTTATTTCATTCATATCACTCCCGAAATGTGCCGATAACAAATAAAACAATTGGGTTGTATGTGTTCGAGGTGTTACAAAAAAATGGTGGTCTCAAAATACCTTGCAAGTCTGGGAGGTACTTCAGGTTGTGCTGCATTTTAAGCACATCGTTGTCGGAAGAGTAATGCGTTGGTCCAAGGTGACCAAGGATAAGGGTCAGCTCTCTTCGTCCTGTTCCAAGAAAATATTGTCATTAATGTTACTCTATTGTGATTTCGTAATATATAAACGTGCTTCTAATTCTCAGAATCAGCATTGTAGTCCTTTCCAGGCCGTCTTCTAAAGAAGAGATGTCAGTGGAATAGGCAGCTGGAGAGATAAAAACCATCAGTTCAGTAAATGAAACATCGATTCAACATAGTGACCAAAAGTTAAGTGTAAATTGTACCTGAAAAGGGAAAGATGAAGTTGAAGAATAATATATCACATTTCGAACATATACCTTGTGGTGGGGTTCTGGTAACATATTTTGATATAATTTTTCAGTTCTGCGGTGGTTACAAATAGAATATTCAACGCCTTGTCTTCAACATTTCCATAGATATATAGCTACATGTTATATATCAAAATTATTAAAATGGTGTTTTCAAACCCTGAACACAAATCAGAGAGACAAAAAATGAGTTCTGTTTCTTATGAATATAGAAATCAAACATCATATCATCCGCTGCTTGGCTCTTGCCACATCGAGTAGAACAGCCTACCAGCCATGTACCCACTCAATCCTCCCCAATCCCTCACTACCCACTTTATGGAAATCTGATAATCTCTTAATATTTTCACTTGCACAACCTATCTAATTCTATGTTACAACTATTTTCTTTATGACACCTGTTCCCTAACTCGTATAATGCTGTTTATGCAATTTACTTGTCGTTCTTCGGCCAGGACGAAGTCTAATATATTGATTCCCTTTTTGACTCCATAATGAATGCTTTAATTGAAAGCATTTATCCAATATTACTGAAAAATCCTTCTACCTATTCATTCCCTCTTATTTATTGACAGTTTTTTCTATTAAAAATTACTGTTACCGAACATGCAAATATTATTAGATATAATTACCATTGATAATATTTATTTTTGTTTAGAGTAATCCAAAATGGTTTTGGCTGAGGCTCTATAATTTCTCGTGTTGAACTATGTGTTCAGTTATCTCGTTCAGAAAGTGTTACATCCCATTGTCTAAATTTGTACTCCATAATCTTGCATTCTGATAGTTTCCTGGTTTCTACGTTCTTCCATATTTAGGTGATTAAGTTCATATCTATTAATCCTGTGCACTAGGTGCATTCAACTCAACCCATTTATTCCACATACTTCTGCTGTTTGTTTGAAACACGTTCATTGCATTATGTTTAATGCTTATGTTTTCGTATCTAATATCATAAACCAAACACTTCATAAATTTGCCAATTGTCTGAATTTTTTCAAAAAAATTTCCTAAAATTGTCAAGGTCGATGATCATATTTACAATTATTTTACTGTCTAAATAATCTCAGGCCGCTGTCATGTAACAGTTTAAGTCGAGAGAAATGACCCGTTCTACTACATGCTTATCCCGAGCCCCTGACCAAGGGCCAGATTCACAAAGCAGTTACGCAAGTACCTACGAACGTGTACATCTTTCCTCAATCTTTAACGGCTTTGGTTACATTTATTAAACAGTTTACAATCAAGAAAACGTCCCAATCTACTGTTGTTATTGTTATAAACAGGCTCCTGGTGCTTCGGAGCTCCTTAACTGTTTAATAATTGTAAACAAAGCCGCCAAAGATTGAGAAAAGATGAACAGGTTCGTAAATGCTTGCGTAACTGCTTCGTGAATCTGGCCCCATGACAATTTGAGTTAGGCTAAAGGAAACCGTCTGGCCTCAATAACAAAGCGTATATTAGCTTGCCAAGAGAAAAAGAGAAGAAGAGAGGTGCAGGATCAGACATCCCGGATGCTGCAGCATCCGGGATGTGATGCTCGGCCTTCATAATGAGGGGAAGGGAAGGGGAACTATCAGGAGAAAGCGCCAAGCCATTACGACTATATAGCACTTGGAAGGGGGTTAGGATAAGGATTTGGGATGGGACGGGGGAAAGGAATAGTGTCCAACCACTTGGACGGTCGGGGATTGAACACCTCTCTAATGGAAGTGATGAAATAACAGGTTATTCTTATCTTAACATCCACCCATTGCTCCTGAGAGGGATAAATACTTTGTAAGATCAGTACTGTCTGGCTGTCCATTTGATGGTTACAATTACTGTAAATGTAACAGTGATAATGGCGATGTTAGTGATGGCCACAGTAGTGATAATGATGATGGTCCTGATGATGGTGATGGATTGTGATGAAGAGGGTCTAGCTGATGCTATGTACTGCGATAAAGATGGTCTGCGATTGTGATCGACCATTACTATGTGAGGGGTAACTGAGCGTTTTTTGCTTGAGTGTACCAGGCTGTGGCAGGTAGCAACACGCATAAATTAGTGCCGTGTGTGTTCCTATGTGTGTTTAAAAGTTATCAGCGCTCCTGATCCCCTTATTGGAGGAGTGGGAAGGGGGGGAAGAGGGGTGGTGCAGCTTGTTAACTCTCCAGGATAATATATTTAACATTTTATAGCCATAAATACCTAGGGTAAAAATAATTGGAAATTGAAATATCCCCCAAAACACACACAATTTTTTGTTCTTTTCGGGCCGAGTCATTATATTCGCGGGTTTGTTCAGTAACAGATATTTTCCATGAAGTTAATTAACGGGAACAACAAATGGCCTCCCCCACCTTTTACATTTATGCCAAATAATAGAAATATATATAATAATAAATAGCCCGACCTTTGCATAAAATATCAAATGCCATTTAATTATCTAAACAGCGAGCGCTGCGGCGCCAACCACAGCACAAACATTCACTACAATTTTCACAAGCTTTTAATTTTCGTTTACATGAACATTACAGATATGAAATAAAAATGTTACATTGGTCAGCGAACACGATGCTAAACATCATATATAGTTATTTGTCCGACTAAATATTTTTTGCTTTTGGTTAAGCAAATGTTTAGTTTACAAGGGGGGGGGACAATGATCTTGTTCTGACGTCACATATTACAAATTACTAGTAATGGTATTTACTCGAACTTCGCAACTTCTGTTACTTATTACTGGTCAGTACAGCGACGTACTGGCCTCTTGCCAGGCTCGAGTTCAATCCCCGATGATCAAAGTGATTGGGCACAGTTCCTTCATATTTCTTTGAATCCCAGTCATCAATCTGTTGTCAAACCCAGCCCAGTCTCCAACTATTCCGTCAAACATAAAAGAATTTTTTTTATTTTTTTATCAAAAAATATTCGCGTTCACTCCTACAGAATTAAACCAAAAATCGGAAATTAACGAATGAACCTAATTAACCTGTCCCAGCAATCCTAGGCCTATTATATGATGTCTTATGACTAATATAGCGTACATATGTTATAGAGTACATATATTATCTAGGCCTAAGAGTATTTAGATTAAATTTTTGGATTATATCTTTCGAGCCTCTACAAAATAAATAGCACAGAACACGAACATTTATTGGTATCAAAATAAAACTTTTTTTTAAGTTTGATCAAATAGATGCTATAAGTACTATCATTTTAGGAAGATGCATTTGGCACGTCCTAGATTTTATTGTCCGCATATCCCAGCTCTAAATCTGTCCGCATATCCCAGCTGTTTATCTGTCCATATATCCTCTGTCTTAATATGTCTTCATATCCCAGATGTTAATCAGTTAACATATACCACCTATTAATCTGTCCGCCTGTCCCAGTTTTTAATGTCCTCATATACTAGCTCTTGACCTCTTGTCCCATTTCAGTTTGTCCTCGTATCTCAGCTCTTGGTCTGAACTCATATCCCAGCCATCAGACTGTATAATATCCCAGCTTTTAATCTGACCGCAACTTCCATCTTTATATCCTAGAACCGCCTGTCTTTTCGTCCCTGCCTCCTGGTCCACTGCCGCCTGGTCCACTGCCTCCTGGTCCCCTGCCTCCTGGTCCACTGCCTCCTGGTCCTCTGTCTTCTGGTCATGTCTTAGCTAATGCCTCATGACCCATCGATTGTGCAACTCCCTACAAATACGCGTTTATTCCATTTAAAACATCACTGTTAGCTTCGTACACGGTGACAAACCTGTGACGTACTGACTGACTGACACTTATATTGTAAAAAAAAAAATTGTGGCTTAAATTATAATTGGAGCATCATTAATCTCCGAGTTCAAAATGTTATGTTTATGTTTTGTTGTGTGAATAATATTAAACAACAGCTGTAATATATTATTCCTTCTCAATAATTCGGAAAAAGAACCCTAGGATAAATATTTTTTCCCACACGGTGAATGATCGGCGGTACTTTAGGTAAGCTTAGGATAGGTTAAATAGCCAGGGATCCCTGGGATAGGTTATGAAGGATGGGATAAGTTGAGTGAGTCGGTGTAGCGTTTTTCACCCTTTGTATCATTGAAATAAATCCGAATCCTAAACACACACGGTTTTCATGGTCATCCCACAGGAGGCGATTTCTGTCTTTAATCTTAATAGTGTTACAAGGAGAAAAATAAAATAAAACAAACTCCAAAATATATTTGCATATGATTCGAGTGAGCCTATTGATCATTATTGCTTGCTGAACCCCCTTGTTACCTACACTTCCCGCAGCGCACAAGTTGGAATTCGCAGAGTTAAAATATTATAATTTTTAGTAAATACAGAACCTGGTGGCTTGGATCGCTTAAAGTAACGTCAATGCTCTCCTAGGTCTATATTCAAAGAGCACAGCGCTCCTAAGCTTGTGTTTGAACAGAATAACGCTCCAAGGATTTTGTTTGAACAGAATAATGCTCCAAGGCTTTTGTTTGAACAGAATAATGCTCCAAGGCTTTTGTTTGAACAGAATAATGCTCCAAGGCTTTTGTTTGAACAGAATAATGCTCCAAGGCTTTTGTTTGAACAGAATAATGCTCCAAGGCTTTTGTTTGAACAGAATAACGCTCCAAGGCTTTTGTTTGAACAGAATAACGCTCCAAGGCTTTTGTTTGAACAGAATAATGCTCCAAGGCTTTTGTTTGAACAGAATAATGCTCCAAGGCTTTTGTTTGAACAGAATAATGCTCCAAGGCTTTTGTTTGAAGAGAATAATGCTCCAAGGCTTTTGTTTGAACAGAAAAATGCTTCAAGGCTTTTGTTTGAACAGAATAATGCTCCAAGGCTTTTGTTTGAACAAAATAATGCTCCAAGGCTTTTGTTTCAACAGAATAACGCTCCAAGGCTTTTGTTTCAACAGAATAATGCTCCAAGGCTTTTGTTTGAACAGAATAATGCTCCAAGGCTTTTGTTTCAACAGAATAATGCTCCAAGGCTTTTGTTTGAACAGAATAACGCTCCAAGGCTTTTGTTTCAACAGAATAATGCTCCAAGGCTTTTGTTTGAACAGAATAATACTCCTTGGCTATTGTTTAAACAGAGGAACACTTCAAACAGCACACCTGCTAGATGGCCGGCATCCAGCATCAATCACACGGCTGATGATAAATACAAGAGTGTAGAACACAGGTGTATCCAATACAACTCAAGCGTATCAATAGTGTTCTATGTGTTCACTGATAGTGTTTCATGTCAAGGAATGAAATTATATATATATATATATATATATATATATATATATATATATATATATATATATATATATATATATATATATATATATATATATATATATATATATGTATATATATATATATATATGTATATATATATATATATATATATATGTATATATATATATATATATATATACATTTATACATATTTATACATATGCGCCACCTTCCGGCTGTGTAGTGGCAACATTAGAAGCTACCAGGGGAGAAGATGTGGCGTCACATTATCTATGAAAAAACATTCTTAGTAGAAATTACATATTCATTAATCTGCCGCATTCACAAATCTAGATTTGTCCGCCGCCACACAAGTGGAAATAACGCATGATGTTTGGGTTGTAATAATTAGCATACACCAGATTAACTCAAATGCAACTCTCTAATTTTTATCTGCATTAATTACCATAAAAAAAAGTTTTGACAGCGAGCGGTTTGGGCGTCATACACCATTCTCCCCAACCTCTAATTAAAATAATATTATTAATAAAATTAATGATAATTATAATATAAATAACAATGCACAAGTAATATTGAAATATAAGTTATAATGTATATATATATATATATATAACTGAAAACTCACACCCCAGAAGTGACTCGAACCCATACTCCCAGAAGCAACGCATCTGGTATGTACAAGACGCCTCAAAGAATGAGGTGATTTGGTAAAATGCTATGCCCAAGATAACTATCCGAGTGCCGGCGGTGGGGTGGTTCAAATAGCCTCGGCTATCACCTCATTATGTCCGGTCGTGATGGTCAAGTGGATTAGGCGTCTTGTACATACCAGATGCGTTGCTTCTGGGAGTATGGGTTCGAGTCACTTCTGGGGTGTGAGTTTTCAGTTGCATATGTCCTGGGGACCATTCAGGCTTGTTCGCATATATATATATATATATATATATATATATATATATATATATATATATATATATATATATATATATATATATATATATATATATATATATATATATATATATATATATATATATATATATATATATATATATATATATATATATATATATATATATATATATATATATATATATATAATATTATATATAAAATAGTCAGGTGAGGTCGTATGGTGTACTCACCTAGTTGTGTTTGCTGGGGTTGAGCTCTGGCTGTTTGGTCCCGCCTCTCAACCGTCAATCAACTGATGTACAGATTCCTGAGCCTACTGGGCTCTGTCATATCTTCATTTGAAACTGTGTATGGAGTCAGCCTCCACCACATCACTACCTAGTGCATTCCATTTACTAACTACTCTGACACTTAAAAAGTTTTTTCTAATGTCTCTGTGGCTCATTTGGGTACTCGACTTCCACCTGTGTCCCCTTGTGCGTGTGTCACCCGTGTTAAATAATCCATTCTTGTCCACCCTGTCAATTCCCCTGAGAATTTTGTATGTGGTGATAATGTCTCCCTTAGCTCTTCTAGGTCGAGTGTGGTGTTGTGATCATACTTTCTAATTTGATGTGGTGTGTGATCACGTTCGGCCTGTTCTAGTCAATAGGGTGATTTCGACCTAGTGATTATTCTAGGGGTCAACAGTGGTTGACATGACCTTACCCCTAGCCCAGTACGAACCCTGCCTGCCTCCCAGGGCAGAGATCTGAAGGCTATGTGAGCATATGAACCCTCCAATGAAGTGGGAAGATGTTGTCCAGAAGACTATACAGCAGATTAGTTAAAGAGTTGTCGGTCAATTAGTCTTGATGACCATAGAGAAGGGCTTGAAACTTACCGTCAGGAAGGCATTGGTTGCTACATTGATTAAATTCTCGGTTTACATTCAAGTTTTCTTCCTGTAAACCAAGAAGAGAACCGTAGCAAGAACCATGAGGAGAACTTGAGTGGGAATCCTGAAAGTAGGAAAGCTCTACATCAAAATAACTAATGTAAAAGGCTGGGGATTTTGTACTACAAGCAAATAGCTTTTTCTCTTATGTTAATTAACATCATTATTTATTAACTTATATCAAGCTAATCATAGGTTAGGTTAGGGTTAAGTATTTAGGTTCTGTTTTCAATTACGTGCATTTGAAGTACCTTGGTGAAACATATATGGAGTTGCGATTGGAACAGAGGTGATCACTGAAGCACTGTTCGAGAAATGCTTGACCGTCAACATTTGTGAACTTTGCAGCCTTTGCAAGGCAAATTCTCTTTAATCCTGCCGCTAAACCCCCTATTTATGAATGATTAATGGTTTACACACTCCTCACAACTGTTGACGTTCGAACAAAGCTTTGCTGACCATCTCTGTTCGAATTGTAACGCTGCAAATGTTATAAAAAAACAAATTAATGAAGAGTAATAATACAAGGTAATGAAGAGCCAGAGCTAAAAGGTGTTAATGTACCAGAATATGATACTGGAACTAAATCTCGCAATCCTGGAGAATAGAAGGAGCACAAGGAACATGATTATAACATAAAATACTGATGGTATTAGATAAGGTGGACAAGGATACTCTCATTATATTGAGAGACAGTAGGGCAGGAAGATACAGGTGGAAGCTGGAAACGCAAATGAGCTGAATTCCTGAATAATTGAATATCTTTGTTGGGGTGTACCTCTGTAGCGGTGTACCTCTGTGGTGGTGTACTTCTATGGTGGTGTACCTTTGTGGTGGTGTACCTCTATGGTGGTGTACCTCTGTGGTGGTGTACCTTTGTGGTGGCGTACCTCTGTTTCGGTGTCCCTCTGTTTCGGTGTACCTCTGTAGATGTGTACCTCTGTAGATGTGTACCTCTGTAGTGGTGTACACATCTGTAGGGGGTATACTCCTCTGTAGGGGTATACACCAATGTAGGGGGGTATACACCTCTGTAGGGGGTATAGACCTCTGTAGGGGGTATACTCCCCTGTAGGGGGTATACTCCTCTGTAGGGGGTATACACCTCTGTACTGGTATACTCTTCTGTAGGGGTATACCTTAGATGTGATATCGAGAGCACTACTGTTATTTATTTTCTAAACAATCTGCTTGATCCAATATTATCAGCCAAGCTTGCTCGTCCGTTAAAGCGGAGGCGTTCTATTCGAATTCACTGTAGGCGCAAAAAATCTTGCTGTTTTATCCGGGTGCATCACAGCTTTTGTAATTGCGTGGTGCCCTTTTTTTTCTCCTTAGAGACGAGTTTTATTTTTATAAACAGCTACCTGGATATGGAGCATTATCTTCTGTTTTGTAATTTAGAGCAAGGTATAAACAGCTTTTTCGTGATTATCATGCAAAACATCTTCACTGATAAGTAGTTTCCATCACTATGACGCACATACGCAGTACTATAAACTTGTACCCAGTTACCGATATGAAGCGTATCACCAATTACCACCACTATAGTTTGTTTGCCCCTTTTTCAGCACAATAATGAGTGGACATAGTTCCTAGTTCAAAAAAGATGGTTACCCATTTCTCTGCACTCTAGTGCGAATATCCAGTTTCATGCCCTATAATATGTATACCTAGTACTCAGCACTATAATGCGTATACTCTCTTTACTCCCAGAAGTTAGCAAAGCTTTCCTAACCAGTTACCAAGCAAGTACGTCTCGGTAATAAAATCCCCATAGTTACATCTTTACTTAAATAAAGATGTTCCATACAGCCAAAAAGTGATGCTATGCCCTAAGATCGTGGAGTCGTCAAACAATATGAATATGACTTGAATGTTCATCTGGTACGTGTTAAGCTGTTTGCAAGCTCCGGTATGGAGACAATTGTTATTCATTGCACAAGGTGAGATGTTATGTGGAAGGTGTAGGAAGAGAGTTCCCCACCTTGCGCCATGGTGATTGCACGTTGAATTCACAAAGACTCAATGATTAAGGCTTCAAACACGAATCTTCTCCATATTTCATCTGTTCTTCTTTCCTTGTGCATTAACATGAAAAATCACTCTCTCAAGCTCACTTTGTAATGTTATTGGCCTTGACACGTGTCGCTGTGTCAAGCTAAAGCTCTATTTCTCTTGACACAGATTGCACGTGTCAAGCTTGATACGTTTTGCCGAAGCTCTCTTCAACTTCTTATGAGGCTGAGTAAAAAAAATAATACAGATTGGTAGGGTTTTGAAAATATATATGTTTTCCATTTAGGGTGAAGTGGGGTGTTCCTCTGTCGAGAGGTTCTCAGAGCAGCAGTTGGTTCTATTAACTATTGACAGCTCTTAGTTATGCTCTGAGATGTTTGTAGCTGGCTCTTGGTCATGTTGGAAAGACCTCATAACTAGCTATAATTACTTTATGATGAGAAATGTGTTCAAATATAGATGCAGCTATGTTGAGAGGAACTCGTAGCCCTCTCTTTGGGAGAAGCCCTCTATGTTATGAAGCGATCATAGCATGCATAGCATAGTAATATTGATAAGTGTTCGTAGCAACAGCTGTTGTTATTTTTAGATTTAGCTACTCAGAACGAAATGTTCATGTAACACGGGCTATAGTGAGCCCGTAATTGAGTTCGATTATTCGCGATAACCTTGTTACTGTGATATTTGGGTCAAAGTCTTAAATGGAGGTGGGTTTTTGTTTTTCGCTTCTGTTTTAGCGTACTGGTTTTAGTCTTGTTTTAATAACGGAAGATTGATGGTGGATATAGATGCACAGTGTTCACTAGTGTGTCCCATTCTTCAACTGCTTTTCTAATCATTGTAGTTCCTATAGAATTTGCATCTAATGCAGCTGCTGTCGATGGATTAATGTTGAGTTTGATGCGCAGGGCTTTAGCTGCTTCCCATTCCAATAACTAATGCAATTATGGCGCCTCTGCATCTGTTCCACAGACATGACACTCTTTAACTAAATGGGTTTACTACCTCCCAGCAGCACTTGTAACCAAGTCTGAGTCTGTGTGTGGCATCTGCAATGTCTCTGGATATCTTTTTGCCAGGCTTGAAAGAGTAATACCCAGTGGTTTTATGTGCTACATCGCAGTGGATCTTCCTTCCGCTACTTTGGCTCTGTGGCAACTTTTGATTGTTGGGTGTATTTTCTTCTTGATTTGCTCCCTAATCTGTGAAAAACTTGGAGGTACTTGAACCTGTACAACAGGTAGAGCAGTGGCAGTTTTTACTAGTGAGTCTGCCTTTTCATTACCATCTAAGCCAATGTGACTTGATATCCAATTTAAGGTGATAGCCCTAGATTGTGTGCTTCTTTTCCTATATGTTGGATTTCTGTGATGAGTTTTATATTATCTCTGCGCTGGCTGGATAACTATACCTGGAGCGTAGATTTAAAGTTGGTATGAATGATGACATCATGTAAATTATTCTTAATTGATTAATTTATGGCCTCCTTCAGGGCATAAAATTCTGTTTAAAATGTTAGCACCCACTATTCTTGCTCCAGTAAGCTTCGTGGGTGTTAATGTAAACTTTTAGTGAAAACTAAATTGTATTAGTATATAGTAAATTAGGGATTAATTTAAATTAAAACCGGAGATTTCCGGGATTTTATGTTTCTTTAAGATATTCTTTAAGGAATGCCCCAGCAGAATCTCATTCTTGATCAACTGATGCATTTGTGAAGATGTGAGTGGTTGCCGGTCTTCAGATGATTTCCATTTGTTGTTTTATAATTGCTTTGAGCCTCTGCAAGATACCTGCTGATTTTTTAACTGTTCAATGATTATCTTTCGACTCAAGTCTTCTTCCTACTTTTTTTATAATAGTCAGGTAAAAGCATCTAACAACATATATAAAGTGTTCGTAGCTTGCTACTGGATATTATATATGTTGTCAGATGTGTTTAGCTATCTCTTATACGTATGTGGTCAGGTGTTTGTAGCCAACTATTGCATATGTTGTCAGGTATTTTAGCCAACTCAGCTTAAATATATTAATGCCGATATCGTTAGATGTTTTGCGTATTATATACGAATTCCTGTTTTTATTAGGCATATGCCCCTGGATACTGCTGAATGCGTGTATGCAAATGCGCATTTATCCAACTTTGTATGTTTACACACACACAGACATTTATGTATGCAATCATCATATATATGCAAATCGTCATTGAGCCGAGTGATGTTGCGTTTTCTGGCGTTGCAGCATCTGGGACCTTGACACTGTGTCCGGTATTAATATTGAAGATAAAACGATATTGTACAAGTCTCACTTTGCACCCATGCGATGGTGAGTACACGTGTGTGTGTGTGTGTGTGTGTGTGTGTGTGTGTGTGTGTGTGTGTGTGTGTGTGTGTGTGTGTGTGTGTGTGTGTGTGTGTGTGTGTGTGTGTGTGTGTGTGTGTGTGTGTGTGTGTGTACCGGTGTCAGTGGGTGTACACAGACAAATCCTTCCCGGCAGCCACTCTCAGCTCGGGTATTCACGAGAAGCATAATAAAGCATAACATAGATCATCTTCCAATTTAAGTCAAAGTACTTTAACTCTCTACTTGAACCCCGCTTGCAGCTCCTTGTCATCATTCCTACCAAATGACACAGTTAAATCGGCTTTAGTTGCCATCATATATTGTGACTATAAAGTCATAGTTAAGTGATGGTCCAGAAGTGGAATGGCATGATTCTCTTGGTGCGTAGTGACGTTGATACGAAATACAGACGATGGGGAATACCAGATATATGAGTATTTCCATTGGAAGATATATATGCATATTGAATTGATAGTGCTTGGCTCCTGGCCAGCCGTCCGGGTTGGTGAGTCGTCCAGTGCCTGTATACATATTAATACACATATATGTGTGTGTGCAGACGCTTGTAGTGTTGCGCTGACCGCCATTGGAGAAGGATCAGCGACTTCTCTGTTATTTCTGACTAACGGTAAGTTGAGGAACCTCTTTCTTGCTCAATATGGTATTTTTGTTGTGAATCGTTACCTCTCTAGACAACATTGAGACGGGTGACGTTCAGCTCAAGCTGCTGATTAACTGTTGTATAAACTCTGGCACAGAAAATATAGTGTATTTTGAGGTAAAACACAATTATATTTGCAGAATGAACATTCCTTTCATGTTATTCATTATAACTGCCTGATGGGTCTCTTCATCATATCCCCCCCATCTGATGACCTTTTGGTGAAAGGTTGCGAGTTATATTTTATGTTGCTTTAGTGGGTAACCTGAGACATTGAACAGATGTTTGTTCATGACAGTGAACTCCGGAGATGCCGTGAGATGTGACTCGACATCATGTTCAGACTGCTACAGTGAACACCACATACATAACTTCCACCAGCAGGCCCCACAAACAAACAAACATTACCGTGAAGCTTCACGCTCATTTTTATTCTTGATTTCTACTTGAAAATTTGAGGAGTACGACTGTCAACTTCGTGAATTTATCTATTTTACATATTTTCCTAAATCCTATACATAATTTCACTTTTAGTCTTAAAACAAATTATTCCACTTTCAGTCTCATAGCTAAAAATTATCTTATTTCCAGCCTTTACAAAAAAAAATTCACCTTCAGTTTTAAACAAAATAAAACTCGCATTCAATAAAAAAATACTTGTAGTCCCAACCAATGAACAAACTCCTGAATGACAAGAAAGTTCAAATTACTCAATCACCTTCACAGAAAACTAATTATCATATTTAAGTTTATTCTATATATAATAATTATTAACAGTATATACTATTAGAAAGATATCATGAGGTTTAACTCCGAGGAAACGAATAGGTCACAAAATGTACTTTCAAGTGATAAGAAATTTGGAATGAATAAATTAACAATCAGGATTTGCGTCCTACTTTACGAGAAATTACTTCACGGATGAGAAATTAATTCTGATTACATTATGAAAAACAAACAATTGGGTTTTCTATTGCCAGTAGAGGGAGCCGGTTAAGCTTATAAAAGTAGTCTCTTCCCTTCAAGGCCAATGACAAAACTAGGATGAACCCATTCCGGTTGTCTGGAGATGTTCAACTACTGCTTCTTGAGATCTTGAGATGATTTCGGGGCTTTAGTATCCCCGCGGCCCGGTCCTCGACCAGACCTCCGGCCCCAGGAAGCAGCGCGTGACAGCTGGCTAACACCCAGGTACCTATTTTACTGCTAGGTAACAGGGGCATAGGGTGAAAGAAACTCTGCCAATTGTTTCTCGCCGGCGCCCGGGATCGAACCCGGGACCACAGGATCACAAGTCCAGCGTGCTGTCCGCTCGGTTCGACCGGCTCGGCTAGTTGAACAAAGACGAAGTGTATTTAGTGTAAACGTTCCCACAACCTATCCCCCTACCTGAGAATCGAACCCGGGGGCGCAGTTGGTTGTGAGGTAGCCGTGCTATCCACAGCGCCAAAATAATGCATCACAATACAACATTGTAAATTTTCCAGCCTTCATTATAATGAATTTAGATCACTAAAAATCCCACTTGACACATTTAGATTCTTGACCAACAAAAAAATCTTACAAATAATGCAACCATAACAAATAATTACCAAAATATTATACAGGGCCTCGTAGCCTGGTGGATAGCGCGCAGGACTCGTAATTCTGTGGCGCGGGTTCGATTCCCGCACGAGGCAGAAACAAATAGGCAAAGTTTCTTTCACCCTGAATGCCCCTGTTACCTAGCAGTAAATAGGTACCTGGGAGTTAGTCAGCTGTCACGGGCTGCTTCCTGGGGGTGGAGGCCTGGTCAAGGACCGGGCCGCGGGGACACTAAAGAGCCCCGAAATCATCTCAAGATCTCAAGATCTCAAGATAACTTTTTTTCAGCAGCAAATAATTATAATTGTAATACACGTTACAGGTATTGCAGCTGTTGGTGGCGAGAGATGATAGGCAACATGTGTACGACACTGTCACTACACGTGCTTGTCATCTGTCTCTTATTGCTGTCTCAGGAGGGCAACACCCTGAACCACGACGACGGAACAGGAGAAGAAAGTAGCGTTGAAAACAAAGAAGAAGAACAAGGCAAACAATATGGAGGATACGAAGCCAACGTTCCGGACGGACAAAGTCGAGGCCCAGGATCAAGGCGCTTCCGCCCCTCAAGGGTCCCCCGTGGAGCCGCGGGTGGGGGTCTTGTTGGGGGTGGCGCAAGGTAGGGGAGCTGCTGGGTGAGGGGCAAGGTAGGGGAGCTGCTGGGTGAGGGGGCAAGGTAGGGGAGCTGCTGGGTGAGGGGCAAGGTAGTGGAGCTGCTGGGTGAGGGGGCAAGGTAGGGGAGCTGCTGGGTGAGGGGCAAGGTAGTGGAGCTGCTGGGTGAGGGGCAAGGTAAGGCGCTGGGGGCGTCTCGGGTGAGAAATGTTTGTGTCTCAAAGAGGTAGCTGACAGGCTTGCTAAGATACAGCTGGGTGGGCGGCTGAGACGGCGACTGAGACGGTAGCTGGGAGTGTAGTTGACTTGCCAGGGAGCGAAGATGGCAGCTGGGTAGAAACTGTGGGAGTAGGTAAGTGGGAACTGTGAAGACCCACTTGGATGGAGCTGAAAGAATCTATAAGGGAAGGTGGGGGGAGAACTGAGAAGGATGATGGGTGAGAGGTCAGAAGGCATATAATCAGGAAGCTAGGAAGGAGCTGTAAGCCCATCAATATGAGAGCTTAAAGAACTAGTAAGTCACTGTGTGCTGTGAACTCTTGCCCTTCTAAGTACATAGTTTATGGCTCTAACCTTCTCAGCATAAGTGATCCGACAGACCATTAGTTCCCCCCCTTTCTAACCCTCTTTTTTTGGTTGTCTTTCTCTCTTCTTGATTAAATTTTGTCTTTTTCACCTATTTCTCTTCGCCATTAGATCTGCATTTATACCTATTTCTCTGGTTTTTCTTCTTCCCACCTTACATATGACAGTCATATCATGAGTATTGACACATTTTGTCTCCTCACACGCCTTGCTAATGACTCACCCAGGTCTCGTCACCTGTTATTTACTGGTGAGGGAGTTTGTTGTTTCAGTTTCACCTGTTATTGTTAGTTACTGCAGCAGGGTGTGAGGGGGCAGCAGAGTGTGAGGGGGGCAGCAGGGTGTTGAGGGGGCAGAAGGGTGTGAAAGGCAGCAGGGTGTGGGGGGGCAGCAGCAGGGTATTGTATATAAGGTAATTATAGTGCATGCATTTTTCAGTTAGTGTGCAACCTGTCCTCCTACAAAGAACGTCGTATTTCGCTCGTATGCCTTACATAACGCCAAAAATGATCGCACTCGAAAATGGAAACAACTCGCCAAAGTGACGTACTGTCCCACTTTCTGTTTTGGGTCCTCAAGTTGTTTAGGAGAGGACACTTTAAATTGACCGTTTTCTTGACGTTGTGAATCCTTAGGATTCACAACGGTGGTTCGGTTCAATCACTTGCAACCTCAAGAGCACTATGGAGTCACAATGCACTCCGTCAGTGCAGGCTATTATCGTATGTGAGACCAAACGCTAAGATTTAGTGTTCCTCGATAGGAGAGTGTGTGTTCCAGGGCTATAATCTATTCCAACGATTGTACAATAATCTGCCGTCACAGGGTCGATGCCTTGATCCAACAAGCGTAGCGTTACAGAGCTAAAACACTGGTGAATCACACTAAATTTAACATTTTGGTGTCCAGGGTGTTGGGCAGCAATACCCGGTGTTTGTACCCATTTTGCACGAAAGAATAATAATGATTCGGCGACGCCGTCCCTTCTCTAGAAATACCTTTCATTTCAGGATAACGTATTTCCGAATTTCACAATATTTATGCTGCTGGAAAGTAACTATTTTTACGAAGTAAAAAAATATCACAAATAAATATAATCCCTTAGTTTAATATTCACAGAACTTATGAAAGGTTTGACGGACCGCTTCTCTTATTACAAAAATAAAATTATTCAGTACACTTGTAGTAAATACACAGGAAGCTTTCATTACATTAGTCAAGAGTGTCATTTTAACATCGCTAAACAATAGCAATACGCAGTAGGAACCGGTTCTCACGGCGTTAGTATACGGAGACCTTATCTCGCCTTCCTGCTTAGGAACAAAGTGAACTTCATGAACACTCCCACTAAATGCTTGCGACACTTACATTAACAAGGGACATTGTACACTCGTGTACTAATGAATGTCATTGAATGTGTAATTCCACACATGAATTACACATTCAATGACACTTAAAAGTTACGCTCATTCATAATCTCCGGAAGTGAATAACACATCAAAGTTACACAGAAAATGCAGATCACTGAAAGAGTTTCCACGTCACAAAGACATAATTACAATGCCAAACCTAATTAGCAGACACCTGAGACAATACTACACAATGGACCGACACACTCGAGTCACAGACTCCAACAGTCACTGATATTAACAACGTCGTTGAGACAAACAATACCAGCATATGTCACAGGTCAAGGAGACCCTAAACATGTGTAGGATTAAGACAGTCCTCGCACCTGGACGGGTGTCTGGACGTCACCACTTGGGCTTAAGGACTGAAGGTTATACTGTCGCGTCAGTCGTTCCATCTCCCGTCTGTGTCGGGCGTTGATTTACTCGACTGTGGACGGTCGAACACGATGATCAACACCAGAGAACAATTTCGGAATGCAGAGAAATTATTTACTCCCTAATAGTCGGCCCCCTCACACACACCCTCACACACCATCCACACAATCAGAGAGAGATGTGTGTGAGATTATGGAGATTAGGAGAGATTAGGCTAGTCCCAGAACTAAGGTTGACCCTCGCGGAACCCGCTGACGCAACGCGACACGGAAGTCTCGCTCAATGACCGGTTGCTAATCCTCTAGTACTGTCACCACAGCACAGAGCGCGCGGGGTAAACAAGTGCCAGATTACTCGCTATGCATAGTAATGTGGGTCAATACGACGTAACACGGCAGGCGCGCGTAGGACAGACAAGCGATGACACGCTACACATGATGCGGTTGAGTAATGTCGACGCCTCGACGCACACGGACGGCACGGCGTTCATATACGCACGTGAGCTCTGACTATGGCTCCTCAGATGAGAATGTTTCACTTCACACAACAAGAAGTCGAGACTAGCTAGAGACTGTACATTGCTTCGATTAGCCATTGTATACCCGACAATTACTTCTGAAGCTCGTTCAGTTTAATAATCAGTAGTTCGGAATGACAATGGAGTCTGCAATTTGAGGAGTGTTTTCTAATATATTTATTGAATGGTCACGTCCTTTGTTTCTTAGGAAGATTTAAAAAAAAAGTCAGAGAGAAACCCTTTGGCGTGAGACCCTTTGGCGTGAGCCCCTTTGGCGTGAGACCCTTTGGCGTGAGACCCTTTGGCGTGAGACCCTTTGGCGTGAGACCCTTGGGCGTGAGACCCTTGGGCGTGAGACCCTTGGGCGTGAGACCCTTTGGCGTGAGACCCTTGGGCGTGAGACCCTTGGGCGTGAGACCCTTGGGCGTAAAACATCTCTGAGTACTCTCATGATTTATTGTTAGTTCGGCAGTTGTGTCGGGCGACTGTCAAACAATTACTCATGATCTACTAAACGAAGGGATGACAGAATAATTAAGTGTATTCACCGCAAAATCAATACCAGCTTACTTGTTTGTATCTCAAAATGTTTTAGAATGTATGTAGTTTCGTATTGAAAGCCTGTACCTCAATTCACGTAAAACAAACACGTGTGTGTGTGTGTATGTGTGTGTGTGTGTGTGTGTGTGTGTGTGTGTGTGTGTGTGTGTGTGTGTGTGTGTGTGTGTGTGTGTGTGTGTGTGTGTGTGTGTGTGTGTGTGTGTGCATTCACCTAGTTGTGTTTGCGGGGGTTGAGCTTTGCTCTTTCGGCCCGCCTCTCAACTGTCAATCAACTGTTTATTTACTACTTCCCCTCCCCCCACCCCCCACCCACCACCACACCCCACCCCACACCCCCCAGGAAGCAGCCCGTGACAGCTGACTAATTCCCAGGTACCTATTTACTGCTAGGTAACAGGGGCATTCAAGGTGAAAGAAACTTTGTCCACTTGATTCTGCCTGGTGCGGGAATCGAATCCGCGCCACAGAATTAGGAGTCCTGCGCGCTTTCCACCAGGTCCCTGTCTCAGTCTGTTTTCTGTGTGTGTGTGTGTGTGTGTGTGTCTGTGTGTGTGTGTGTGTGTGTGTGTGTGTGTGTGTGGTGTGGTGTGGTGTGGTGTGGTGTGGTGTGCAGCCCGTCCTCCAAAAATGGGGAGGTAAATATAACAGCCTCATAAGTGCAACTATGTACTATGTATGACAGTCAGGAATTGTACGTATTTACACTTAGTATTAAATTGTACTGTCAAATATATTGTGAATATATGAGTTTACCTGAAAAGCTGAATAGAAAACCACGACCTAACCTAACCGTCTTAGTTTTTGAAGATAAGCATTTTATAAACGCATGTGCGTTGCAGAGCCACAGCAACGCGTGACCGGGTACAGCTAGTATTTAAATAAATTGTAAAGCAACTCAAGATATTTTTTTTTTTAAATCTCTATTGTTTAATAAAACTAAAAGAGAAATTCCTGATATTTAAAACGCGTATAGTGAACTGAACTTTAAAATTTCATCCTAAAATTCTGAGTATCTTAACAGACAACGAGGAGAATTAAATGGAGAAGTAAATGTAACAGCCCCATAAGTGCAATTATGTACTATGTATGACAGTCAGGAAATGTACTTATTACACTTTGTATTAAAACGTACTGTCAATTCGGAGGATGGGTTGCAGCGTGTGTGTGTGTAATTACCTAAGTGTAGTTACAGGATGAGAGCTACGCTCATGGTGTCCCGTCTTCCCAGCACTCTTTGTCATGTAACGCTTCGTAACTACTGACGGTCTTGGCCTCCACTACCTTCTCCCTACTTTGTTCCAACCGTCTAACACTCTGTTTGCGAAAGTGAATTCTCTTATATTTCTTCGACATCTGTGTTTAGCTAATTTAAATCTATGACCTCTTGTTCTTACCGTTCCAGGTCTCAGAAAATCTTCCCTATCGATTTTATCAATTCCTGTTACTATTTTGTATGTAGTGATCATATCACCTCTTTTTCTTCTGTCTTCTAGTTTTGGCATATTTGTGTGTATGTGTGTGTTTACTAGTTGTGTTTTTACGGGGGTTGAGCTTTGCTCTTTCGGCCCGCCTCTCAACTGTCAATCAACTGTTTACTAACTACTTTTTTTTTTTTTTTTTTTTTTTTTTTCCACACCACACACACCCCCCCCCCCCAGGAAGCAGCCCGTGACAGCTGACTAACTCCCAGGTACCTATTTACTGCTAGGTAACAGGGGCATTCAGGGTGAAAGAAACTTTGCCCATTTGTTTCTGCCTCGTGCGGGAATCGAACCCGCGCCACAGAATTACGAATCTTGCGCGCTATCCACCAGGCTACGAGGCCCCATGTGTGTGTGTGTGTGTGTGTGTGTGTGTGTGTGTGTGTGTGTGTGTGTGTGTGTGTGTGTGTGTGTGTGTGTGTGTGTGTGTGTGTGTGTGTGTGTGTGTGTGTGTGTGTGTGTGTGTGTGTGTGTGTGTGTGTGAAAAACTTCAGTTGATTGACAGTTGAGAGGCGGGCCCAAAGGGCCACATACTCTAACCCCCGCAAGCAAAAGTAGCTGAATACAACTGGGTGAACACACACATACACACTCTTGTGTTGGTGAGTGTATGTGTGTGCAAGTGGGATAGCTGAGGAGTGGAGGGTTCACTAGTGGGATAGCTGCTGAGTGGGGGTCACTAATGGGATAGCTGCTGAGTGGGGGTCACTAGTGGGATAGCTGCTGAGTGGAGGTCACTAGTGGGGTAGCTGCTGAGTGGGGGTCACTAGTGGGGTAGCTGCTGAGTGGGGGTCACTAATGGGGTAGCTGCTGAGTGGGGGTCACTAATGGGGTAGCTGCTGAGTGGGGGGTCACTAATGGGATTGTTGCTGAGTAGGTTTTCAGTTGAGAAGCTGCTGAGTTTTTAAGATATTCATAGATATGTGAAAACGAATTACCTATAAAGGTGAATTAGTGGATGTTCTCTATGACTACATAGGTATAGTTCACACGGTCAGGTATGACAAGGAGAGCATGATATATGGTGTTATTCTGCAGCTTAAAGATGCACCCAGCTGTGGAAACCTTGTTAATATATTAGTCTTTTACCCAAACAGTGCAGGTCTGGTGGGCGGCGGGCAGGTACTGAGCCAGCTGTCTGGCCTCAGTGCTCTGGCCGGACCTCATGTTGGTGGCGGCGGCGGAGGCCATGGTGGTGGTGGTCATGGCGGCGGCCATGGCGGACATGGTGGCGGTCATGGTGGCCATGGTTTCGGCGGCGGTCATGGTGGCCATGGTTTCGGCGGCGGCCATGGATTCGGCGGCGGCCATGGTTTCGGCGGCGGCCATGGTTTCGGCGGCCTCGGCCATGGTTTCAACGGCCTCGGCCATCATGGTGGCGGTGGGCATCACGGCGTTGGTCATCATGGTGGCGGTCGTCGAGGAAGCGGTTTCGGAGGTCTGGGCTTCGGAGGCCTGGGCATATTTGGTGGCTTCGGCCGGGGTGGCAACAGACTCAACAGAAGGCGTCGTCCTCCCTTCTCTAGAGGTGCCTGGCATTTCAGGATAAAGTATTTCGGAATTTCTAAATATTTTTGCTGCTTTAAAGTAAATATTTTCACTCAGTAAGATAATTTAAAAAAAATATATAATCCCTTAGTTTAAAATTATGCTCACCTAATTATCACTAAAAAAAATTTGAGTCCCTATGAAGAGAAATATATATGACATAAAATATTGTATAAAGACGATAGTATTTCTAACAGTAGATTCCTCTCTCTTTCTCTTAGACTGCTTTAGATATTGGTATTGGTGTGAGTAACATCACCAGCGATGTGGGTTAATGGGACCCTGTCTGGCCAGACCCTGCGTACTCATCAGTTGGTCCCTGGGACGTTTTTTTTCCATCACCTGAGTATTCATCAACTGGTCCGCTGGAGGTCAGGGATGAGGCATGTCCGGGAGTGTGTAGCAGTCCGATGTAGACGTGTGAGATCTGTGCATATACCGTGTAACTAGGACCATGTGGAACTGGGCCTTGTGTCCAGTCCTACGAAACTTGGATACAATGTTTACTGTAAATGTTGCCATTACTTAAGAAGTTATGCTGTTTAACTATTGTACCATGTTGCCACTGTAACGTGGACTTCACTATTAGGATAAAAGCTTTTTTGTAAAGAGATTAGAGAATTGTTATATTTTTAACTTCTTTATAATGAATCATCGTTATTCTATGTATAACCATTCCCTAAATATGTATAATATTTAATTATTTTTTTTACCTACATGTGATAAGCTCATCAGAATAATTGTAAGTGTGCTCTGCATTACTTTTAATACACCTCACAGCTCCGTAATAGACTAATTTACGAGATCCACGTCAACTTGTCACGAGGTATTCACCAAGAACTTGTCACTACCGACCATCGAGTCATGTAAAGTCATTGCCCATTATTTATTGATTTCTGCGTTCCTAATTTCCCTTAATTAAAAATAAATTACAACTTTGAAATCAATCATAAGGAAAGATCCTGTTTGGTAAAACTGTGTTAATGAGTGCATCAAGAATAGAGGAGCTTGCTCGACGTTGTAGCTATAATACACTATTGTTGTAAACATAAATATACACAAATATTCTAGTTAAACCATTATATATATATATATATATATATATATATATATATATATATATATATATATATATATATATATATATATATATATTTATATATAATATAACTTTGATTGCATGGATATCGAGATGGATTCTTCAACGTGGGAGGGGTTCACAGGTACTGTCCCTTGGCACCACAACATTGTGTACACGGGCTCCAGCTACTGGGCAGGCTTAGTACTGACCGTCTGGTGGCCAAGCTGGCCGGATTATAAGTAAATGGTTCCGGGTTCGATTCCCAAACAGGGCAAGATATTAACTTACACCTAAAGACTGTGCTTACCAAAGAGTAAACAGGCGCCAGGGAGCTAGGCAGCTGTTGTGGGTTGTATTCTGTGGAGGGTTAGTAGTTGGCCCTTGAGGGATTGATTATTGATGAAGATTAAGCCACCCAAGAGGTAGAATGGGCATGAATAGCTCGTAAGCCTTGAGGGAGATTCGATAAACTTAATATAGGTTTGTTGATGTGTGTGGTTCTCCATGCGGTCTCTCAGTGCTGTAGTGAAATAAAATGTCAAGTATGGAGCATGATCGTCAAGGATCTTTGACAATCTCATGGGATAGTTTTTTTTACTTATTTTCTCAGTTAACTGAACCAGGTATCACACTAAGAATTCATGGATATAAATCATACTATCTCATTCCACTGACTACAAACACTTTTTTAGACCAAATTACTACATGAAACTACTTAAAATTCCAGAGAACACTCCAAAATTTTATGATTGTAATTTCCATGGTCTGAGAAAAGGGTGAGGCCTCCCCCACACGCTACCAGCACTTCTCTGTATCATTCACATTTCTATCATCACCTTCCCATTCCGTAGTGAGGACTCCCAGTTCGTCAGTCAGATTATAGGATATGGCGTGCATATGTAGGGAGAGACAGAGACAGAGGGAGGCAGAAGGGAAGAGAGAGAGAGAGAGAGAGAGAGAGGGGGGGGGGAGAGAGAGGGGGGGAGAGAGAGGGGGGGGGGAGAGAGAGGGGGGGGAGAGAGAGAGGGGGGGAGAGAGAGAGGGGGGGAGAGAGAGAGGGGGGGGGAGAGAGAGAGGGGGGGAGAGAGAGAGGGGGGGAGAGAGAGAGGGGGGGAGAGAGAGAGGGGGGAGAGAGAGAGGGGGGGAGAGAGAGAGGGGGGGAGAGAGAGAAGGGGGAGAGAGAGAGGGGGGGAGAGAGAGAGAGGGGGGGAGAGAGAGAGAGGGGGGGAGAGAGAGAGAGGGGGGGAGAGAGAGAGGGGGGAGAGAGAGAGGGGGGGAGAGAGAGAGGGGGGGAGAGAGAGAGGGGGGGGAGAGAGAGAGGGGAGGAGAGAGAGAGGGGGGGAGAGAGAGAGAGGGGGAGAGAGAGAGGGGGAGAGAGAGAGAGAGAGAGAGAGAGAGAGAGAGAGAGAGAGAGAGAGAGAGAGAGAGAGAGAGAGAGAGAGAGAGAGAGAGAGAGAGAGAGAGAGAGAGAGAGAGAGAGAGAGAGAGAGAGAGAGAGAGAGAGAGAGAGAGAGAGAGAGAGAGAGAGAGAGGGTGGGGGGGAGGGGGTTTGGAGGAGGTCAGAGCTGCATGGTGTGAGGCCAGAGTCAACATACACCGGCTGGGCCTCCGTCTCTCCTCCCAGGAGCCGCCTGAATCATTAATCAAAGGTTATCAACCTTAGAAATACTATAAAAACTGGGGAAGGGAGGGAGGGGAGGAGGGGGTTAAGGGCTCGACGAATAATACATCAAAGAGGCGTCGTGGAGGGGCGCCTCGAGAGAGCGTGGTGGAGGGGCTCAGTAGGAGGAAGGGCAAGGAGGGATTACATGTAGGAAGTGCACGGAGGGAAGGGGGGCATGGAGGGATTACATGGAGGAGGTGCATGGAGGGATTACATGGAGGTGGTGCATGGACGGATTACATGGAGGTGGTGCATGGAGGGATTACATGGAGGTGGTGCATGGAGGGATTACATGGAGGTGGTGCATGGAGGGATTACATGATGGAGGTGCATGGAGGGATTACATGCAATGGGTGTTCGGAAGTTATGTAAGGATGGGGTGGAGGGTTTGTATGGGGAGTGCTGTTTAATAACAAAAAAACCAGAGGGGAGTAAAAGAATGCAAAGGAGGAATAGGAGAGGAAGATGAGAACCACGAGAGGAGGAACTAAAGAAGGTACGAAAAGGATGAGGACAAAGGAGTGAAAGGGCAGATACTATACACAGTTCTAGAGGGAGAGAAGAGACCCGGGCGCAGCCGGATTTCCCTTTCTATGTATGTAAATATAAATATCTATCTGTTCGAGGCTGGAGAGATGAAGGGGGAAGGGAACTGAAATGTAATTTAATATTATGAGGTTCGATTACTAGATTCCCCTTCTATTAGGAGTCAGTCTCACTGACACATTATCTGGTGACATTATGGGCAGTTAAGAGACTTTCTCTAATCAGAATTGATGGTGACCTGACAGACGTTAATCTCATGCTGGCTCCCCATGCTGGCTCCCCTTCCTGGCTCCCCATGCTGGCTCCCCTTCCTGGCTCCCCATGCTGGCTCCCCTTCCTGGCTCCCCATGGTGGCTCCCCATGCTGGCTCCCCTTCCTGGCTCCCCATGCTGGCTCCCCATGCTGGCTCCCCATGCTGGCTCCCCCTCCTGGCTCCTCCACCCTGGCTCCTCCACCCTGGCTCCACCACCCTGGCTCCACCACCCTGGCTCCCCACCCTGGCTCCCCCTCCTGGCTCCTCCACCCTGGCTCCTCCACCCTGGCTCCACCACCCTGGCTCCACCACCCTGGCTCCACCACCCTGGCTCCACCACCCTGGCTCCCCACCCTGGCTCCCCACCCTGGCTCCACCCTGGCTCCTCCACCCTGGCTCCCCACACTGACTCCCCACCCTGGCTCCACCACCCTTGCTCCTCCACCCTGGCTCCTCCACCCTGGCTCCTCCACCCTAGCTCCACCACCCTGGCTCCTCCACCCTGGCTCCTCCACCCTAGCTCCTCCACCCTGGCTCCATCACCCTGGCTCCACCACCCTGGCTCCACCCTGGCTCCACCACCCTGGCTCCTCCACCCTGGCTCCACCACCCTGGCTCCACCCTGGCTCCACCACCCTGGCTCCACCACCCTGGCTCCACCACCCTGGCTCCACCACCCTGGCTCCACCACCCTGGCTCCCCACCGAGACGCCAGCTCGCCTCCCCAGCTTACTCGAGTGTGAGGAAAAGCCTTTCTTTCTTCCCTGTTGGCACCAAACCGACAGATCTGAAAGGGAGAGAAGAGAGCGCTATTGACGATTAATTAAGACAGAATAACAGCAAGGAAGTGAGCAGCTGAGTAATTATAGCAGGAGGAAGATGGTCAGGATGACGGCAGGAATTGAAGAAGTAATGCAGATCAGGTTAGTTTTCTTGTTAAGTTTCGCGGTTTTCTTCGTGGATTGATTTTTCACTATTTCCATGTTTAATATCAGTTATTACTGCTCTCATTCTTCTTCAGAATCATAGTGAAAAAATGGGATCCTTCATGTTTCAGTTCTGGTGTTCAGGTTATGATCAGTTGTTAAGGTAGTCGGTAGTCAGTGATGTTGTCATGGGTTGTCTGTGATGTTGTCATGGGTCGTCTGTGATGTTGTTATGGATCGTCTGTGATGTTGTCATGGGTCGTCTGTGATGTTGTCATGGGTCTTCAGTAATGTCATGGGTCGTCAGTGATGTCATGGGTCGTCAGTGATGTCCTCATTGGTTGTCAGAGATGGCGTTATGATGTCATCAATATTACCATCACTTTGCGAAGACCCATTCAATATAAGCTGTATATAATGATGAGGGCCATCAACACTGAGCGTCAATCAGTGTTACCCTGACGGGACCACAAGAGCCACCACTGCCAGCGTGACAGTCATTGTTGCCAACATCAATATACTCTTCAACCTTAACTCTAATTTCTTTTCATTGTTATTATTATCTGAAAAAAAGATCATTTACACACAGAAATCACAATAGCGTGATGCATCAAATGAACAAATCCACAAGATCCGATGTTCTCGGACGTAAGTTCGAATCCTCGTCACGGCCCTTGTGGATTTGTTCAAAGATTATTTAATTAACACAATATCAAAACAATTTCACAAAGTAATTGTCTTTGCGAGAATGAACCAGTTAAATTCTGTAATGATGCAACCTCTTGAATGTACCTTCATATATATAAATAATATATATATATAAATTAATTAAATAAATAAAATATAATTACATTAAACCTTCGTACCCTAAAATTTCCAGCTTCATTTTCGCCTTCCCTCCAGAATACTCTCAAATTCTCTTTGACTTCTCTTAAATAAAATTCCGACTTGTGTAATCGCGTAATTTTTGTAAAATAATTTTTCCTTCTCTCCCTTCATACTGGGAAAAATAATTAGAGACATAGACGAGCGGCGGATGTGATGGAGTATTCATGATGTAAACACAACTGGGATTTCGCGGCCTCAGTCAGCCAATAGGCGACGAGGAACGCTAGCCTTGATGAGAACCAGCCTACTGGAATTACGAATTTTGTCTAGTGTTGGGCTTAAGATCTCACAGTCTCTGGAGTGTTATTACGGCTGCCACACGAGATTACTGGTACACCACCAAATATATTTTTGTCCTGAATATATTTGTTCAGGACTAGAGTAAACTTCCAGTGTATATTCACCGATAAATAGGGTATAACTGTCGGCGTATATCTGCATTTCTCGGTGAATATATTCAAGTTTTTATTCAAGAATACAATCCCAAATGTGAGTCATACAAAAAAATAAACTAGAGTGAACATAGAGTTTTGAGATCAAACGTGGGATCAATGAGAGTATTCATGTAATTTTTACTGAAAACACATATATGTAGAATGCTTTGAATGATTTACAAAGCTTCATCAATATGTGAATCGATAAAAGGGAATGTCTGTCCGTATAAAGTAGAAGGCTATACGCTTTGGGATTACTTCACCCAACTGTTTGCACACTTAAATGGAGGTATGTAAGTGTCACGGAGCAGTCAAGGTCGGCCCAAGTGTCACACTTTAAGAATTATTGACATAGTAAGGCACCTGCGATTTTCATGGTCTGAAATAAAATTACGGGTTGTGAAAACCGAAGAATTTGGCGGTCACTCCCATTGTTTACAGGGCGAAATGGGGTGAAAGGGAAGGTAACGTAGGGGTATGGCGGGAAGGAGAAAGTAGAGGCGGTGAGTGGGAAGGATGGAGAATGAGGAGAACGAGGAGGAAGAGAGTGGAAAGGTGAGGGGAAGAGGGGCTCCACATGGTAGTGGGAGGGGGTAGAAATGGAAGGTGAAAGGAGTATGTTGGGGAGGGGAACGAGAGAGGGGAATAGAGAAAAGTTGGGAGGATGATGAGTAAGAGGTGAGAAAGCAGAGAGAGAGGAGGGAATTTTGGAGATAGGATGAAGAGGGTAGGAGAGAGGGGGTGAGACAGGGGTGATGTGTGTGTGTGTGTGTGTGTGTGTGTGTGTGTGTGTGTGTGTGTGTGTGTGTGTGTGTGTGTGTGTGTGTGTGTGTGTGTGTGTGTGTGTGGGCGCGCGCGCGCATTTGTGTATTAATCATGAAGAAATGAACACGAGAAGAATAATTTGAAAATGTATAACATTGAAAGGAAAATGAAATAAGCGCATTCATCAAAATCAGCACATAATCTTAAGTATAAGCAATGCAATACAACATATGAAAAAATTTCAGAAAAAAAAGAAAGGTGATTTGTGAGGTATAAAAAAAATATCTTTATAATATTTGTTCCTGAACGTAAGAAGAGGAAACTGGCTTTGGTCAAATGACCAATACATGTCAGTTCCAGGAAGTAATGTCCTAGTGGGAGCAGCTCTATTAGTTATATTAAAGAGATCGTTCTTAAAGTTCTCCATTGAAAAGGAATGAAGAGTTTCCAAACCATTACTAATATTTTTGTTTGAATAAATATTCTTGCAGCCAACCAACGTTTCAAATTTTACTACATGAAAGTCTCATTGTTGGGGGGAAATTTAAGTATGCCGATATATGGTAAAGTGACACTAAAGCCGACTCCGACTGGCCTATGACAAGCCCTCCCCCCACACTGTTCACCTGTGAAAGTTGGACGAGGTAAGCCCAAGTGCCTATAGCGTTCAAACATGGAGTGACAGACAAATAAATGAAGAGACAGGCAGACATTCACTCTAATAGATATAGATATGTATTAATAAGAAGGAATATGTGTTTGTGTGTCACTGGCCAGCCTGGATCAGCACCTGTGTAACACTAAGAAATATTGATATCTAATTCTAACAACCGCGTTCGATTATCATGTCTTGTAAAATATTGGTTGAGCTGTGATTAACGACATACCAGACCATGTCGACCCTATTGGACTGTATGGTGATCCCGCAGACGCACCTATGTTCGCGAGGACGTGGACGGAAAGGCGAAGGGCAACTCCATTGCGGAGAGCGTCATAATTGAGGCGAGTTCCCAGGGCTGCATTGGGCAAAGGAAATTAAAAATCCCCGGCGTGGGGTGCTGTTACCGCTAAGAAGCGGTCTTAGTTCTCAGCATCTGCGTTTTCAAGCATTGTTGTGGCAGTCTTGTCCACTATCCCAGTAGCTATCCCAGTAGGCCTGCTTGTGATCTTTTGGGGTTTGTGGTCGGGGTTGAGGGTGTGCAATAGTTTCTCATTGACTAGCGGCTTCAATGAACATGAGTTCTCACTGAGTTTCTCATACGTTCTGGTAGGATCTGCCCTACTAATTCGTTGGCTGCTGTGCATGAGGATAGGAATACTGAAAGTGCTACCTCAGTTGCTTTTCTTATGCCTATCCCCCCAAATCTCAGTGGTAGTGTTGCTTGGTCCCACTGACTGCCCTCTAAATCTATATATATCTCAACGTTGTCAGTTCGTTGTGAGGTTTGTCCTTTTATGTTTAGTTGCAAAGAACTTTCATTAGGGTGATGATGCTGGGAACTGAACTTAGCATAAAGAACTGAAACAGTTTGCATCAAATGTAAATTTGAGACTCGGTAGAAGAAAATAAAAAAATAATACCCTTTTAAAAACAGTTTAATTCACGTCAATGTGCTTTAATAGTTAAAAGATTAATAGATAGCAAATATATGTGAGGAATTAAAAATTAGCAGTTAATATGTTGGTTAGTAACTAGGCAATAGATCAGGGACAGGATCTTTGATAATCCAAACTATCCAAATAACATGAAAGAGCAAAGATATTTAGTAAGAGTTTACTTATATTTGATATAAAATGTTAGGCAACTTGAGAAAAAATGTTCGTGTTGAAACTAGCACACTAGAAGTTCTAGGTGAAACTGTCTAAACTCTAGGGGGACAATAACTAGCTTAAAGAATGGAACAATAAAACAATCAGACAAACCTTGTGGATAAAACAAAAAGATTAAATTAAATATGAAACCGATTCTTGAAGAAACAAAGAATATGTTGATTCCTCCTACGAAAGGAAAGAATCTCTGAGTGGATATTCTGTCATTCACCTGCGTTCCGGCAAAGTAAACAATGGAGATGAAAAGAAAGCTGGAACAATGCTATTGTCAAACTTCTTCCAAGAAAGTAAATAAAGGAAACTGTTAAGACTTTCAGACCAATAAGCCATCTACGTTGTAAGTTTTTTTTTTTTACCAAGCACTTGCAGATATCCTGATATCTCTTCCAAATGTTTACTAACAACGTTTTATTAAGGAAGATTTTCATATTTTAATGTTGGATGCTATGAGAATTTTTATGCCTCCTAAACCTCGAAACTAAACTTATTAAATTTTTAAAGGAAAAATATAAATTGCAATAAGAATTTAGTGGTACATGTCGTGGGTCGAGATACGTGGCTGGTCATTCAGTGTTCATCAAACACCTGCCAGTGACTGTAATGCAGATGTGTTCCAGGCTCGCAGGTGCAGATGAAGGGCGCTCGTCTCACCACTCTACTTCAGCTGGGCCTGCAATAGACGCTCTCCACATCTCCCTAGATTTTCCTGGATATTCTCTGATGTGCGGATGTCTCTTGAGTTTTTTACTGTTCTATTTAATAATTTTCCTATTTTATGACTGGAAGGAAGATTAGCTCAATACTATCCCTCATTTTAATGATTGGAATGGTGCTCCGTTAATTATCGCATGCGTAGTGATTCATAAATTTTCATTTTACATTCTAGTAGTTATGTATAAATGTACCAATGAGTAATAATTCATCTAGGACCCATATGAGTAGCAATTCACATATAATTCCTTTGAGGGGTGATCAATAACTGATCTCCCTGAGTGATGACAAATTAATGCACCAGCCCTATTCCACCCATTTGTGTCGTGTCTCTTTGATATCTCCCTTGAGCGGCTGCTCTTTCTTTGCAATTCCTGGAATGGCGACCGTAGAGGCGGAGTGTGACCGTGAGAGGAGGTTGAGTGGCGTGCGTTTGAGTGGTGGGGCTGGACTCCTGCTGGAAGCCGACAGATCCTTTGACAGGAAACTGACACACGACCCAGCCGGAGTATTGCTACCTTCGACAGATGACTTCATGAGCTCTCCGGGCAGACAAGCCGCTAGCTATTGCAAATTCCCGTGAGAGTAAATAGAGATATTCTGGCCGATGTGTTTGGACGTGCTCGTGCTAGTCGTGGTGTTTGTGTTGACACGTTTCACTGTTGAAAATGTTTATCTATACCATATATGGTGTTTGGGTGTATGATCTGGACAGTTGCAAAGTTCTACAGTTTTTACATAAATACTCACACCTACATACGTGAGCAAGCATTTTAGACAAGAATGAACATGTGCATAGGCAAATTAACACAAACTCACCCACAATGAAGGGAAGGGAACTATCTGGGGGAAAGCGCCAAGCCATTATGACTATATAGCACTGGGAAGGGGTCAGGATAAAGATTTGGGATGGGACGGGAAGAAGGAATGCTCTCCGAAAACCGACAGGATGATTTAGAGTACTGACTTCCATTTGAAGCATGGTGATAGAAAAGACCATAAAATTGAGGCAAGTAGAGCATCTTGAGAAAAGGTCTTTAGAACACAGCACCGGCAGGAGTTCAGGGATTCCTCCACGCTAACTTGATACAGCTTCATGACCTGACGGACGAGATCAGACGAGGTAGAGAAGGGAGAACGGATTGTATATTTGTCAGTTGTCAGGAAACCTACTTTACAGTACCCCACAGGAATCTAGTGCACAGAATGGGGAAACAGGCAAGCGAGAAAAGAGGCTCAGGTGGGGAAAGTGTGTTTCTGCAACAGCAGGAAAAAAGTCTGCTGAATAAGTCGAGAGACCGTAGAGTAGTTGATTGTTAATAGTGGCGTCCTATAACGGTTAATTTGGGGAGGGGGGGGGGGGTGTAATTTTATTCCTATTCCATATAAGTTACTTATGAAATTGGATCGATTCCTTCCAGTATCCTGCAGTCTCGGGGGACTATGGACTTGCGCTCTGGTGGCCGAGGCTAGAGTGTCCTCTCCAGGGTGCAAAGTCTGTTATGTTGAATAACAGGCTTTTTCAACATAAAAAATATAACACAGACTAAAAAAATAGGGTATGGCGAGTCATACCCCGTTTGTGTCATTGAACATAATCACTATATCATTAGTATCATTGAACATTAACGGAACTTTCGTGGATCTATCATTGAAAAATCACACAAATGTTATGGATCAATCATATAACTGTCATGGATCAATCATGGCCCCATCACAGAACAATCAATACAAATTACAAATTCTTACAACAGGGCAGAAGAACGGGCCAATATGCCATAGATCACTTGGTACAGTACAACGCCAGCTCCATAGTGTTCATGCAACCATTCTTTACAGTTAATGCACCACCATTTATCGCACTTGACCACAGCGCCAAAAATCCCTGCTTATTTAGTAGTAGAAGATATCCATCAGTCTCCTGAGACTATGGAGTTGTGCTCTGGTTGTCGGTCTGGAGTGGCCTCTCCAGGGTACAAAGCCAGGGGTAAGTTGATACGGCGGAGAAGCTGTGACCCATGCAGCAGGTCCCCCCCTCTCCTCAGCGCTGAAAGTTTCCAATGGAAAGGCAAACGCCAATACGATTGGTTCCTGCGCCGTGAGCTCCAGAGTTGACCTCGAAGTTGGGGACAGAAGTCACTTGGGACTCCAAACCCGGCGACCGCCGTGGTCGGAGCCGGAGAAGAACCACCCCATCAAGGGCATGAACGACCCCAGCCTCCTGAAGCAGAGCCTGGGTCGCACGAGCCACTGGAGGTGGACGTCCCGGTCCCGCACCTACGGGTTCCAGAGATCGTTACAGCCCTCTTTCACCCGAGGCCGGGTTCCTTCAAGCCCAAGCAAAAAGAAGAGTGATAACTATAAAATACAAAAAATATTATTATTATAATAATTATTATAATACTAATATGATTAATAATTAATTATCCCTCTTCCTTCTGCTTGGACTTGAAAGAAGACCTGCTTATTTAGTAAAATAAATAATACCACATCAATATTTATGCTGTCTGGATAACCGGGTTACTTAGAGATTCGAACGTTTCTGGTTGGGTAGAACCACCTCAAATTTCGAACGTTTTAAGTTCATAGGACTAGAGGGTTCAGTTCCTGAACCGATTATGTGCCTCTGTAATCCTTTACACCACCGCCCACGGGATGGGTATGGGGTGCATAATAAAGAAAGACATTTAATTAAGTTCATAGGAACTTAATTAAATGAACACCAGCATTTGGTTGAAGAGCTAGAAACGTTCAAAAACGGCATAATTATTTACATATACGACAAAGTTATTAGACTTTGAGAGCACAAATTTGTTGATGCTACTAGTGGAACGACGCACGTTTTCTTCTCGACGAATTCGAAGGGGGAGGGAATTATCAGGGGAAAGCGGCAAGCCATTATGACTATAGACCACTAGGAAGGGACTATGATAAGGATTTTGAATGAGACGGGGGGGGGGATGGCGAAGAGAGAATGGTGCCCAACCACTTGGACGGTCGGAAATTGAATGCAGACCTGCATCAAGAGAGACCGTCGCTCTACCGTCCAGTCCAAGTCGTTGGGCGAGGAATTCGAAGAGCAGTTTTCGATATCTGAATTTAATTAATTTTTTTCGAGGGCAAGTAATGAGAAATAGAATTGGGAAGATCCTAACGGAAAAAATAACACAAATACTTTTATTAAATGAGGGGAAGCATATTTCAAAATGCACCAGGAGGCAATCAGTACATTACCATCAGCGAGCAAGACATGGTGAGGAGCAGGAAGAGCCAACTGACAAGGCACGGCGTGGCTCACAGTTAACTCCAAGGCATGGTGTGGCTCAGAGTTAACTCCAAGTCATGGTGTGGGTCAGAGTTAACTCCAAGGCATGGTGTGGCTCAGAGTTAACTCCAAGGCATGGTGTGGCTCAGAGTTAACTCCAAGGCATGGTGTGGCTCAGAGTTAACTCCAAGGCATGGTGTGACCCCTTAGTCAAGCTTAAGTGCATGGTAATAGCAAAGAAGGGAACTGTCAGGAGAGAGCGCTAAGCTATTACGACTGTATAACACATGGAAAGGATAAGTTTAAGGATTTGGGATGGGACGGGGGGACGGGGGTGGAATGAATGTTACCCAACCACTTGGACGGTCGGGGATTGAGCGCCGACCTGCATGAAGCGAAGCCATCGCTTTTACCGTCTATCCCAAGTGCTTGGGCGGGAAGAATTAACTCTCAAGGTCATGGTATGGGCTTGAGACTACTCAATAAATTTCTAGAGGCTGTATTCAAAGTTTACTTGGATTATATATATATATATATATACCTGTATATATATATATATATATATATATATATATATATATATATATATATATATATATATATATATATATATATATATATATATAAAATTTATATATATATATATATAATATATAAATATTTATGTATATATAAATATGTCGTTGAATATGACCGAAGGGTAAGATTAATGATTCTAACACGAATGTTCTCAATAATTCTTGTTTTCTTCACTGTCGAGGGAAGTTGAAAAATGAACTCTCAAAGTTAATTTTCACAATTTATTATGGTCTGACGCCTAGGGATGCATTTCGCAAGGTACTCATTACATTTTCACAAACAAATTTACCATGCTTTTGCAGAGGATTATATTCTTTAAAGGGTGAGGTGGTACAGGACATGATTGAAACAATTGGATGAATGTCATAACTTAAGTTATATTATTAGGCTACTACATGCATCAACATAAGCAGCTTATGTTCTTGCTGCTCCTGTCTCTGTGTTGGCTCGGGGTCTTGAGGTGGGAAGAATGTAATTGTGTGTTAATTGGTTGTTGATTACTGGTCTTGACTTTTTGATGTGCATGGCCTCGCTGATGTCCAGTCTTCTATTATCGTTATACCTGTCGAATATTTCATTCACATTCCTGTTGTTATATTGGTTAGCATCACCTGAAGCGGAAGGTGGCGGACATCTTTATTTGTAAAACTAGGTTGTGGGTGTCAGCTATAATGTGCCTTCCAAATACAATGTAAGTTCAGTGAAACTTCCAGTTCTGATGCATTTAAGGTCGTCTTGGGTGTGGTAAATATCAGGCTCGAAGAAGCTAATTGAATAAATATAGCAAAATAACATGGCCTCATGCCTTTGTCATGAGTGCTCACTCACTGGCTACACACAACAACTTTATTTTAACCCTGGTAGAATCACTTGTTCCTAACTCCTATCAGAAATAAAAATGAATTGTCATGGAATGATCGCAACATGATATGTCACAGTGCATCCTTGGATAGCAGTTGACATAACAGCACTACGCGAATTAAATATATCAGTTAACTGACACAGTGTAATGATAAATACGAGTACTGCTGCTACCATTGTAATGACGATAACCGCTATCACCACTATAATATTTTAACACTTGCTCCATCAAACGAGGACCTGAAGAATTACTCAAAATAGACTGAGCTCTGAGTAGGCAACTTAAGGGAGTAGAGAGTGAGAGAGAGCGAGAGAAAGCGAGACAGCAAGATAAAGTGAGCTAGAGGGAGAGAGAGTGCGCGGGAGAACGAGAGAGAGAGACAGAGGGAGAGCAGTGAACACTAAAGAGAACAAGAGCGAGAGCGGTGAGCATTAGAGAGAGCAAGAGCGAGCGTGAGAGAAGTAGAAGTATTAGTTACTACGGTCTTCGTATGACTTTCCAAATAAGAAATAACGCTGCCACCACCCTGATATACCGGACCGGGGACCGGAGAGAGAAAACCCCAGGACTTGTAGATTGTGTAATATCCTACCGGGACAGGTGTAAGGAACAAATCAATGGTACAAGGATCTTGGCCTGTCACTCGATTAATTCTGAAATCACTTGGGCTCTACTGTAGAATATAAGGGAGCAAGGCTGGACAGTAGTAATGATACACCTCAACAAGGGACTGATGGGGGAGGAGTACTTGATATTTAAGGGCCCTATAGGTCATTAGGGGTCAAATGGGACGGTTAACCCAATATCACTGGGACACGAACAATTAATACACACTGGAGTAATACCAAAAAGTATGACTTTATTCAACACACAAAAAGACACTTCCCAACTATGTTCCCTAACTGAGGCAAAGATAATTGAATAGTAAGGTACTTAATACAAAACGTACTAGAAAATCCTTATTAGACTTACTAGATCCTTACTACAAAAGCAAGTAATAATCACTCTAGTGCATCACTAGGCTGGCGGAACTCTTGTATCTCGCTGTATTTGCCATACAAGACTGCATCAACGGAATATATTATTGTTGATTTTCAGCAGACTAACATGAATATTTGTGAAAATACAATATATGTGGCAATAGTAACTGAGTCTGTAGTGAGCGAGTAAATAAAGTATATATCACAAAATCACGGGTATTACAAAATTGCAGTTTTCCATAAATAATTGCTTTATTCCGACTTAGTCTTCTATTAAATTAACTTTAGTTTAGTTGTGAAAACACACATAATTTTGCAAGAAAACTCTATAATGTTGTACGTCATAATACTGCACAGAGAGAATGTACACAGTCCAGTTCGTAAATGTAAATTGATCAAAACAACTTCTCTTTGACAAATGTTGCCCTGTGATAGACAATTCAGTACACACGTAGGTTATTATATAGTTTAGCCAACCAAGTTAGCTCTGACGTGCCTCTCATATCCGTGCAATAAATGCTTATTATTATTTTCTGACAAAATAACCTAAATTGCAAGCGAGAACTGCTAGTTATTGCAGTCAGATTAAGTGATAAAGGAGAGGAGGGAGGAACAGTCACTCGCCTTGCTTAACTGGGAACTAGTAACATTAAGGTAAATACTCCTCTGTACACTGTGGACATCCGGTTTAACCGTGTGTATTTCTTGTCGAGATGAACGTTAATGTTATTAAATAACTTTGATCAAAGATTAGTACAAACGGTAGCGCCTGGATTGTCTAATTTCATTTCAACCAGTTGTCAAGTATTGACAAGGCTGGCAACCTGGCGTTAAGAATATAGGACGTCACAAATATTCCACCTCGCTCTCTCGAGACTCAAACTGACTTCTTATTGAATCCAGAAATTAACGGATCGTCTCACGTATACCACTGTAACAATGCTGCAATTTCTATTCCCATAGAGGAGCACTCTAATTTTTGTATATGTAATTTTGCACATAATTCTTACGATCAGGACTGCTCAAGTACGTGTCGCCAGGTGCTCCCGCGTCTCGACAAGTGAAGATCTAGTGAAATAGGAGATGTAAAGCCAAGCCTTCGGTCCATTAAGTCAAACAGGCAAGTAACGTTCTACTGCCTCTGGTGATCTCTGCGATTCATAATATCATAGGTCTGCTCCCGTTATTTATAGGTCACAGTACCCGAAGTGCATCATAGACCAGAGCTGTACCTCTGTACAGCTGTACAGTAATTAAAGTACTGATGCATCCTCATATGACAACTTTGGATGAGTCAATATATCTTAATTTATTTGGGTAATATTCAATGGCAGTCCTTGATGCTGGTTGGTCATAGAGAAGACTAAGTAATGTAATGATGTACTGAAGCACAGTACGAATAAATATATATTCACCTGGGTCATCAAAGGATTGAACTCGGACCTGTAAATATATAAGACCTTCATTCTACCAGAATGTTCAAAATAAGAAAGATCATTAATGATAATCTACAATACTGTGGATAATAAAATTCCGTATAAATGCAGATAAATTACAAATGAAATTCGGATAATAAATTTATTCACTTGGACTGTTAGGGGATTGAACTCCGTCCGGTAAAATATTTGGCCAACATATAAACAAGTTGATTTAAAACTTAAAACTCGTTCTAGTTTTAACGAGTGTTCGTTTTGAAAACAATCTTCTTCGTGGGCATTTATTCCCTAGAAGACAATTTAAGTGCATCCTTGTGTTCAATCTTATTTGCCAGCCTCAAAATCCCGGCTATAGACCCCCCTCCCCATCCCCCCCAAAAAAAATCGATTTTATATATGATAAAAAACAGTACTTGAAAAGTTGAAAGAAATCAGATGAATTGAAAATGTTCCATGAAGAGATTCAGTTTCGAATCGTATATGGTGGAGCGGCGGAGTGTTGACTCAGATCAAAGAGTCGGGGCGGACCGGCCCCACAAGTTACTCTGGACGCGATATTGGCCGCAGTCGGGCGCAACGCCCACAGACTCATGATTAAAGTCGCACTGATTCAATGTATTTTTTCCCCCAATAACTTTAAAGTTTTTTTTTCCTTTTAAACCATACATGTTGATACATTAATGTACTGGAAGATGTATTCGTAATGTTGGTGTGAAATGTATAAGAATATGTATGCATAATTCTGATATAAAAATATATTGGTCGGTGTATACATGATATTGGGTTAAAAATGTATATGAAGGTGTATACATAATTCTTGTTTAAAAATTTATCGGAGAATGTCTACATAAACTTGGTTTAAAAATGTAAGGAAGGTGTATACATAATTGTGTTAAGTGATATTTAGTGGCGACTTGAGTAAGAAAATTATCAGGGAAAATAACAAGAAGAGAAAAGTAGAAAATAAAAGAGGAAAATTAGATGAAAATGGATAGCAGTTTGACGAATAAAAATACGCTGTTGATGATGCTATATATAACTAAGTACATGAAGTGAAAATAACTGAGTAATGCTCTAAACCTAGAAAAAGCACAAATAATAATGAAGAAATCTATCAATTATGAAATAAGATGTCAAAAGTAAAATAAAAATGAAAAGACAGGTAATATGAAAAAAAATGAGGATATATAAGAGCTGCTTAAATTTTGTTTAGGACTGGAACGTTTGTGAAGTGTCCAGCGGAGAGCGGAAAAATACATAAAATATTGGGTAGACTGCGAGTGATTAAACACTGAGAAGCAGGGGTTTACCGCCCAGTGTACTCACACCCCCTGATGTGATGTTATATGGAGCAGGTCCTCATTTAACTCAGCAATGAGAACGATTTTTTCTCTCAATATAATGATGCCATTGAAGAGCACCTTTATTATTAATAAGTGATATCTTGTCCCAAGATTTAGATGTAGAATATAAAAAAAAGCGGTCAAAGCATTAACTAATTGATCCCATCTATCGAAATTTGCTGTCACTGGATGTGTGTATAAGTGTCGGGGCAAGAATTTAACAAAAACATTATAAAATGAACCAAAGGAGTTATTATTTGCAGACAAAAACTGTTTGATTAGAATAAAAAGACTGTGAAGGTTACATAATCCCTTACTTTATATTAAAATAATTGGGAGATGGAACCAAACATAGCCAGTATGACTACTCAACACTTGGAAGGAATATTAAGATAGTATGTGAGACAAAAAACTGGTAAATTTTGTTTTTTTAAAGGAAAATCTTGCTTGACAAACTTGCAAAAGTTTCACAACAAGATGATTGAAATCAAACGAGAGAGAGAGAGAGAGAGAGGGATTGGCAAACTGCACTTACCTTGTCTGCCAGAAGGCATTTCATACTGTCCCGTATGAAAGAATCCTACTCAAACTTGTAAAGCAGGCTGGTATATCTGGAGGAGTCCTAAGGTGGGTCAGAGAATATATCTCAGGAAGGAAGCAAAGCGTTACACAAAGAACAGAATCATCAGAGTGAAGAGAGATTACAAGTGTAGTACCACAAGGGTCGGTTTTAGTGCCCATCCTCTTTCCAATATCTGTCAATGACTTGACAGAGGAAATTGGCTCCATCATATTAATGTTTGCAGAGGACGCAAAACTGATAAGAAGAATCGGGTCAGGGTTAGATTCTTGAGGTTATCTTAAGATGATTTCGGGGCTTTTTAGTGTCCCCGCGGCCCGGTCCTCGACCAGGTCTCCACCCCCAGGAAGCAGCCCGTGACAGCTGACTAACACCCAGGTACCTATTTACTGCTAGGTAACAGGGGCATAGGGTGAAAGAAACTCTGCCCATGGTTTCTCGCCGGCGCCTGGGATTGAACCCAGGACCACAGGATCACAAGTCCAGCGTGCTGTCCGCTCGGCCGACCGGCTCTCTAAACCTAAACCTAAAAGATTGTGATGCATTGCAAAAGGATTTCGACACCAGAAGTGGTCTGTAAAAATGGCAGATATAATTTATTCCAGACAAATGCAAAGTTATGAGCATTGGATCAGAATTCAAATACTAGTACAACAATATAGGATGAAGGGAAGACAAATTCTTTATTCAGAAAAGGGCAAGTCCTGGGAGTGGACATAACCCCAACTGTGATGCCAGAAGCCCACGTTAGCATAACAACAACAACTGCGTAGGGCATAATTACCAACATAAGTGCATACTTTAAAATCCTTGACAAAGAGCTTTCCGGGCCCTATATACAGCGAAGGTGAGACCCACTCTTGAATATGCATCCCCAACGTGGAACCCTTATCTGAAAAGGGACGAGGAGTAACTAAGAACAGGTTCAAAGATATGCAAAAAAAGACTCGTTTTGGAACTGAGGGGATTGAGTAATGAGGAAAAACTAAGAAAAATAGACCTTTCCACATTGGAGGAAAGGAGAGATAGGGAGGAGACATAGCAACATATAAGATTCTAAAGGAAATTGACAGAGTAGAGAAAGTAGCGTTGTTCAAAGTTAGGAACAGCATAATAAGGGGGTCATATATGGAATATATGAATATATATACGTCAGGAATAACTTTTAAGTGTTAGAGCTGTGAATAAATGGAATAAGTTAGCTACAGAAGTCGTTAAAGCTAATTAATTTCAAAATTTTAAATGTAAATATGATAAAAGCGTAAGAAATGAATCATTGCATTATTCTAAGATCGTTCGGAAGGTGGGGGGCTGGGGGGGCTAGGAACCAGCCTCGACCCTGCAAGCACATCTAGGTGAGTACGCACGCACGCACGCACGCACGCACGCACGCACGCACGCACGCACGCACGCACGCACGCACGCACGCGCGCACACACACACACACACACACACACACACACACACACACACACACACACACACACACACACACACACACACACACACACACACACACACACACACTAGGGGGCACAGGTGGAAATTTAGTGCCCAAATGAGCCACAGATATTAGAAAGAACTTTTTTAGTGTCGGAGTGATTGACAAATGGAATGCAATAGGCAGCGATGTGGTGGAGGCTGACTCCATACACAGTTTCATGTATAGATATGATAGAGCCCAATAGGCTCTGGAACCTGTACATTTGTTGACTGACAGTTGAGAGGCGGGACAAAAGAGCCAGAGCTCAACCCTCGCAAGCACAACTACTTTTGTAGAACTAGATAAGTACACACACACACACACACACACACACACACACACACACACACACACACACACATATACACTGGGAGTTTGGGCAATAGGGACCACACCAAGTTTTTGATATGTTAGCCCTCAAGGGAGCGCCGGTCACTGGGCGGCAGCCTTGCAGTGAAAAAGTTTATGCAAGTTATTGACTAAAATGGATTTTAAAGGGCTTTGGTATAAAAGCACACTTTAACTTATTCTTCACATACTTTTTCATTTACGGAAGAGTTTTCGCTCTTCAATCGAATCCCTAAGATTGTAAGTTTTCCGGTTTCTTGAATAAAGGGATCTGTTGTGAATTTCAATAAGCAAAACACTGGAAACCATATCGGCTCAATCGCTTTGACTTGGAGACGGTAAAGTTATGTTTACTATCGTACCGTATGTGCTCGGCGTACTTTAGACCGCAAATCTCTATTAGCGGTCAAGTTACCATTAATCAACTCTTCCTTGGATAATCAACATATACGGTTTCATAACAAAAATAGTTAAAAGAAAATTGAATATTAAGTGTATAATTTAGATTTAGGAACGATCTGGGTAAGTAGTGGTTATGGCATATGACAGTTTATTTATGGGATAAATTTCCTGGTCACATAATAGACGTCAGATCGGTGGATTGCTTTAAACGGAGTTTAAATGAATATAATATAAGAATGACATTGAGAGTATATATATATCAATTGCCTCTTATGTTTAGACTTTCTTAACCAAGTTATCATTCATCCCTCGATCCGTGTCCGTTAGAGGGATCGTTGGTCATCTCTTACTGGTAAGAAACTGCGTGCTCTTTAGGGTAGTGTGTCCCCTTGGCCTTCCTCCTATCACCGTAACCGGCGGTGGGAAACGGCTCTGGCGAGATTACTTCTTTGCCATACATGCTTAACTCACGGACACTAAGTGGAGCGCCGCCGTGCTCCTTATTGTCCAAACTGCATTGTCCCTCTTACGGTCGTGCATATCCATGTTGAGTTTCTGGACTTCCAGGACGTGCGTGTGTCTTGCTTCCCGACCGTCCCTCGCGGTCCCTTGTCCCTCGATAAAATCTTTGGTGAATCCGATACCTTTGATACCGTCCGACTTATGCGCTTCTGTTCTCGTATTGGCATTCTTATTGATGTTTAGCGCCTCTTGGTTATCCTGCGACTTCGATGGTGCTATCTAGTCTCTCCAGTTTGGGTCCTGCTTTTGATAATTACTTACCTAACCCACGCTAAATGGTCGGCAGAGTTACCCATGCTTCCTACGGGATCAGCGTTCGATCCTATATTGACTTGTGTAAGGAATCTTTCAGAACTTTGTATACCACATATGTAAGACCAATCCTGGAGTATGCGGCCCCAGCATGGAGCCCGTACCTTGTTAAGCACAAGATGAAACTGTAAAAAGTTTGAGTTATGCCTCTAGGCTAGTCCCAGAACTAAGAGGCCTGAGTTACGAGGAAAGGCTGAGGGAACTGCACCTGACGTTGCTGGTGGACACTGGTGAAAATTGAGTGCTCAAATGAATCATAGAGACATTAGAAAGATTTTTTCAGTGTCAGAGTATTAGACAAATGGAATGCATTAGGCAGTGATGTGGTAGAGGCAGACTCCATACAAAGCTTCATATGTAGATTTGATAGAGTCCAATAGGCTCAGGAACCTGTACATCACTTGATTAACAGTTGACAGGCGGGACCAAAGAGCCAGAGCTCCACCCCCGCAAGCACAACTAGGAAAGTAAACACACACCAGGAAGGTGAGGGTCAGGTATACGACATGTGGAGGGACAATTATTGTTAACCAGACGGTGGAAGGCGTGTTCCCTGAACGGTAAGATTTTACCATCCACCGCCACCATTGTCACAACACCACTTGGATATTTGAGCTAATATGAGGCCAAGTATGATAATTTGACTATTTTCAGACAATAGTGCAGAATGTTATATGCAGGCGATGAGTCACAATAACGTGGCTAAATTATGTTGACCAGACCACACACTAGAAGGTGAAGGGACGACAACCTTCTAGTGTGTGGTATACCTTCTATGACAGCCTTCACCTTCTAGTGTGTGGTCTGGTCAACAAAATGTTATATATTATTCGAAGAAAAAAAATGAGGTCAATCATGAGGGGTCTAGCTGAAGCATGACATTACCGGTCTCCGTATCCTGGCTACAGGTCACGTGATCTGTATACCGTCGTCAAGAAATACAATATCAGTGATCTACCAGGCGTTATATTGTTTACTCAAAACAATACATTATAATAAAGATAGGGTCTATATAATATCCACCACATTACATTAGCTTCAAAATCCAAACATAAATAATATATTCCCGTAAAAGTCTTTCATGCTGGTGAGGGTGAGCATGGCTCAGCATGAATTTAACCTACTAATTGTTAATTTGATGTATTAGGCTTTTGTATAATGTCCTGCTACAGTCACCTACTGTAACTGAAGCCATGTCTGGACTGTTTTTGTTTTAATTTTTCCTTGTACGATGAAGGTGATGATCCTGGGCTTTGATCAAACAGCACTTGGGTGCTGTACACTGTGTGGGATATGGAGATATTGATCCCTATTGTTTGTGGGACTTTGATGGTTGCCAAAGTACCAAAGCTAACATGGCATAAAAGGGAGGAGCGGAGCGCGTTTCTCTTTTATCTGGTAATACTTTTCATCCTTTTGTTTACGAATATCTTGCTTGAACGGACTGGGAGTTTTATTTGTTTATTTATTCGAAAGATTAGTCTGATCATTGCTGCTGTAGGGTTCAGTATGGTCATTATTGCTGCCTTAGAAGGTTCTATTCTGGTCATTATTGATGCTTTAGGGGGTTCTGATGAAGTCATTATTGCTGTTTTCGGGTTCTGTTCTGGTCATTATTGCTGCTATAGGGGATTCTGATCTGGGGCCAGATTCACGAAAAAGTTACGCAAGTACTTACGAACGTGTACATCTTTCCTCAAAATTGCACGGATTTGGTTACATTTATTAAACAGTTTACAAGTATGAAATCATTCCAATCAAGTTTTGTTATTGATACAAACAGCCTCCTGGTGCTTCAGAGCTCAATAACTGTTTAATAATTGTTAACAAAACCGCCAAAGAATGAGAAAAGATGTACAGGTTCGTAATCGCTTGCGTAACTGCTTCGTGAATCTGGACCCAGGTCATTATTGCTGTAGGATTATATCTAGGGCATCACAGCTGTAAGATTGTCCAGGTTAGCGTTGTTATGTGCAAGTCAACGATGCTGTAAGATTTTTGTTGCTGTAATTATCTAATGGTTGCTGACTAACAGTTCTCACGGGTGGGAAGTAAAGTCTTTTTCCTCCAAATGTCATCTCTTCTATCAGATTCTAGACATTTTTGTCTGTTTTTTTTTGTGTGAAACTGTTCCTTTATATTACCTAAATATATCTTAAGTCAGTTCCATCTGTTAACAAGCTTATTGCAAGAGTACTTATTTGCATCTCTGCCGTTCATTTGATTTTTAATTTTCAACAGGGACCTCTCCTGCTTATATGACTTCTGTTTCTGTGACTTCGCCAGTTCCAGTGACTTCTCCAGTTCCTGTGACTTCTCCAGTTCCTGTGACTTCTCCAGTTCCTGTGACTTCTCCAGTTCCTGTGACTTCTCCAGTTCCTGTGACTTCCCCTGTTTCTGTGACTTCCCCTGTTTCTGTGACTTCCCCTGTTTCTGTGACTTCCCCTGTTTCTGTGACTTCTCCTGTTTCTGTGACTTCTCCTGTTTCTGTGACTTCTCCTGTTTCTGTGACTTCTCCTGTTTCTGTGACCTCCCCTGTCTATCTCTTCCAAGTCGAGTTTAGTGTAACATTACTCGGATGGTTGGGCGTAGGTGGATGGGGGTGGATGAGCGTAGGTGGTTAGGGGTAGATGGGCGTAGGTGGATGAGGGTGGATATAGATGTATAAGAGTCGCGGATCCCGGTGGATAAGAACAGGTCGTGCAATTAGTTAAATTGGTATAGGTAGTTGAAGGTGTGTTGGTGTGAGGCGAGTGTAGGTTAATGGATGTAGGATGGTGGTCGTGGATGGGTCTTCATCGTGCTTTAGGCGAGTGGAAGTGAATGGGTGTTGATGGGTGATGGTGAATGGATGCAGGGTGGGAAGGCCAATGCTCCGTTGACAGCCCTCTTGGCGCTGCTAGCCATAAAGACGACTTACTCACATCTAAATCACCTGCCAGGACGCTGGTAATTGGAAACACGACAGCTGGCCCAATTGTCGATAACCTTAAACAATTCCCCTTCCCCTTCACGAAGACGTTGGGAGTCGCTGCAGAAGACACCATCGACCTCAGCCGCAGTAATAATCATTTTCTGCTGGCAGTTTATGGCGAAGAATTTTCCGAACAAATGTAAGGAGCAGATTAAATGATGTACATCCAACATGGCTGTCAATATCGGAATGGCCGGTCAGCCATCAGTGACAACACTAAACATCCTCTCTATCTGGCAGGCTGACTTGGGATCCGAACTGAGGAAGAGGAGAGGACAGAGTAACACGAGGAAGATGGTGTGAAGGTAGAATAGGGAGGAAAAACTACTAATCCGAAAATAAATGAGACAGCAAGTAGCTAGCAGGGAAGAAAGTGAGGCATTGAAGTAGGTATTATATGTAGCAAATAGTAAAACAGTAAGGCAGTATGCGAGGCAATAAGTCAGACAGTAAGTAAATTAGGCAGTGAGAGAGGTGTTATGTGTACCAACAAGTTGCGCAGTAAATAAGGCAGTAAGTGAGGAAGAGAATGAGACAGTTAAGTAGCCAGTGAGGTATTAACTGATGCAGTAAATTAGGTAGCTAGTGAAGCAGAAAGTTGGGCAGTAAGGCAATGAGAGAGACAATAGTGGGCAGTGAGGCAGTAAATGATGACGTAAAACCATAAGTGAGGGAGTAATAGAGGCAGCAAATTATTACGCGAGGCAATACCTGATGAAGAAAGTGAAGTATTAAGTTGGGTAGAAGATGAGGCAGCATGGGAGGCAGTAATTTCTCTATTAAGTTAGGCAGCAAGTAATGAAGTGAGACGATAGGAGAGAAGCAGGGAGAAAGTAGGCAGAGCAAACTTTTACATATTGCGATAACCTGCTATCTTCAAAGCAATTTTGACCACACTCAAACACTAGACTTGGGTTGACAGCTCGCAGCACGTATTGGAAATAAAATCACAGACGTGATTGACTCCATACACAAATAACACCCGTGACAAGAATGAGACAGGCCGGGAGAACGATATCAATCAGTGTCAACAGACAGATGGATTGGAGACAAGCGGAGCTCCTTACAGGTGAAGCTTGAGATTGTGCTCATTGAGATTTGACCTCATTCCTCTTAATTATGAAGGTAAAGAGTTTGAATATCTGTACTCTACTCGGATGATGGGAGAGTAAAAAGGAATTTATGAGAAGAAGGAGCCAAATCGGGAAGCCTGATAGGAGAAGATGGATATCGCTGAAAGCAAAGGTGCACAAATATCAGCAGGACGAAACACACTGACATACACTCGAACACTATATCTTGGATTGTAGTCAAATTGAGCCATTAAGAGATAAATCTAAACTCACGTTGTATGATATGGCAATCTATCTTATTACTAAGGATAAAATACCTGAAATCCTTGCACTGTATCCATATTTGACTTCCAATAGATAATCGACATAAGAGATTAAGAAACAAGTAGTGTATTGTAAAGACAAATAAAAAACAGCAGATCCCCTACCACTCTGTAATATCTCCATTGCTCAAACAATTATGTATTAGCGATAAGACCTACCATTAAAGTATAATGACACTGTAAATATATAACTCTTCAAACAGAACATTCTCTGTAACAAGCTGACATTGTAACTATAAGGTGTGAAGGATAAATTAAATTGTTTATGTAATAATCTCTGTTGAGGTCTGACAAAGACCTTTTGTGCCCTCTGTAATGTTTTTTTGCGCTACCGCTCACAGGATGAGTATGGGGTGCATAATAAACTAGCTGCCTCCGGCGGCAACAATCAAAGGGGAAACTACCTCCCTATAACAGCTACAGAACAAGACCTGGGAGTGGATATAACATCAAGTCTGTGTTCTGAGGCCCTTGTTACATGATGCAGTCAACATTTCATTGGGGAACATCAGAACACTGTTCAGGAAGCGATATAAAGAGACATTCAGATCACTGCATGCGGGACCAGACTGGAAGTGAGCGGCCCCGTCATCGAGCTTTCACCTCAAAGGGAATATAAATAAACAAGAAAATGCGGGAAGGTTTCCAGCGAGGCTCATCAGAAAATTTCGAGTGATAGGGAATGTAGAAAGACAAAGAGTTGTAAGGAGGGAGAGTGAGTTAGAGACTGAGAGAGTGAGAGACTAAGAGAGTGAGAGAGGACACGCGATAAAAACATTTAAAATACCTAAGGGCAATTGAGAAAGTGGAAAAAACTTGATAAATTGATAAGCCATAAAGTCTAAAAGTTCTTGATATAGCTGAAGAGTAATTAGGAAAATAGAGGGAACTAAACTAGCAAGGTTGTAGCAACGAACATTGTTCATAATTTCAAAAGTAGAATTGTCAAAAAATAGGTAGCGAGTTATTGCATTTGACGACTGGAAAGGCGGCACCCAAGAGTTAAAGTTAGATGCAGAAGGTACAAATAGGCGAGTGCTTATACACCTGCCCGTCATCCAAAAACGATGGCATCTAAATCAAATTTATATATATATATATATATATATATATATATATATATATATATATATATATATATATATATATATATATATATATATATATATATATATATATATATAATAATAATAATAATATAATATATGCATATTAATGGATGTGCAAAATGTGGACTACTGCTCCGAAAAAGGCCACGTTTTGTACAATTAATATAATCAAGGGCCCGAGAAAGAAACCAATTGTTATGCCCAGTTTTAAGGCATTTCTGTTCTAAATTAGATCTATGATTGCACCTTTCTATGCCTCGAATCGTTTATTTAGGCCAAGGTCAGATTTGGTTAGGTTTATTGTTAGCCTATTTATTTTTTGCTATGCCCGCTAGAATCCCAGTATTTAAAAACATGAACTGATTTTGGGTTCATAAGTTTATATTTGTACATATTAACCTAGTGGCCATAGATTTTCATTTCTGGTCGATGGGCTGCACACACACATTCAGTGATTTTTCAGTGTCAATGTCAATGAACCATATTATTGTTGTTGCATGATCCTGTCCTAGACAGAATCTTGCAATAACGACACGAGACGTGGGTCATATTTTCAGCCGGCCCCGCCCATAGCTACAGGGTGTAGACTGAACATTAGGGTTCTCAATTTCTGCGCTTCATAATATTATTGTTTGCATTTAGCATGTTTACAATAAAAAGACTTTAAATAGGTCAGGAAAGTATCTAGAAATCTAGGACTTCGTCTTTACGCTCTCAGCCCACCTACTTTCTCAAGTCAGGTCCCACCTCAGGTCAAGTCCCACCTCAGGTGAGAGGGTCTTTTCGACTTTTCATATCATTGAATCCAATGTTGCCTTAACAGTGATAATACTTTTCAAAGGCATATATTATAGCCCTAATGGTGAAGATTCCCAAAACATCACTCACTACACCCAAAACGCATCTGGACGTAA
>NC_091243.1:3533876-3593876 GCF_040958095.1 Procambarus clarkii | reverse complement strand
GTAATTTTACTAGGCAAACAGTAACTATCTTTGTTCCAGGAATACACATTTTGGACATGATTCCTACTAGACTTTGTAATAAGTTTTACCTTTTTACAGTTTGATTTGTTTAATTTTGCCATTTTCATCAGGTGGCGTAGTGTAGATAAACGCTCAAATGCCTAATATCACCATAATTTACATGTAATATGAATTACTGCTCAGAAGACAACGATTCATGTTCTTCAATAATAAAAACTATTGAATTGTCCCAGTAGCCTCATTTCCCAGTGAGTCGGACACGAATGTATTTAAAGTGTAAAGCAGATTTAACAATATAATACTATTTATTCAATGAGATAATAGTCTAATAGTGCAAATTCTCCCCCGAAACAATGCTTGTTGAGTTGTTAAAAGAGCTAATTTAGAGTTGGAGGAAAATACAATTATATTCTTGAATACATAAGAAAACTCTGAGGAAAATTACAATTGCATTGTAAATCAAAACCGAAGTTGAAAATTGCTTACATCAAAGGTAACCACAACAGATCTCAAAGTTAATAAATGTAAAAAGTTAGTTTAACGATGTTTTAAGACCTTTAAAGACCATTGTCAGTGTTGATGTCTTAAACACCTTTGCAAATTCTATGAACATTATTCATAATTTATTTCGAGGATTCGAACCTGCGTCCGGGAGCATCCCAGACACTGCCTTAATCGACTAAGCTACGACAGGGTTAAAAGGGTTGAAACCGAAGTTCTACTGAACTTACTGGATCCCGTAGTCGCCTCTCCGAGGCACAAACCAGGCTTTTACACAACCCCCCCCCCCTTCACCCGAGCTATGTCAATAGGCCGTTCTCCCTCTTCGCCCTTACATCATCCCACACAGAGATCACACTAACGTGATGCATCAAATGAACAAATCCACAAGGGCCGTGACGAGGATTCGAACGTGCGTCCGGGAGCATCTCAGACACTGCCTTAATCGACTGAGCTACGACAGGGTTAATTAAGTCGATTAAGGCAGTGTCTGGGATGCTCCCGGACGCAGGTTCGAATCCTCGTCACGGCCCTTGTGGATTTGTTCATTTGATGCATCACGTTAGTGTGATCTCTGTGTGTGACTGACAGCTTCTTTTTACATGTTCTCGATATTTTATCTTTACTAACATTTTCGAAAGATGCATTCTTGATAGTGGTTTCAATGGCCTAAATACCTAATCCCTAAACGGCAATCTTTTAGTTTCGCATCTTTTATGTCTCATTTATGTTGGTGAAAGCAAATAATGCAATTAACACGTTAAATAAATCAAAGTGACGACGCTTCGGTCCTTTTCGGACAATTATAAAGTCGCAACTGAGACACAAAGGAAAATGAAGCCATTATAGGGTAAGAGCGGTTGTGAGGCGAGAGATTTATTTGAAAATTATAGCTTGAAAATCTAGCTAAAGGTTGTTTCCTACGAGATCAAATAAAAGTAAACAAAGCCAACAGAAAAGAGATAGAGATTAAACACAAGCAGTAAATGAATGGGAGGTAAAACAGAGAAAAATGAGATACGAAGAGAAAGAGATAAGACAAAGTAGGAAACCATAGATGATCAGAAAACTAAGTTAGATCGTAGTTGGAGAGAAGATTAAAGTAATTAACTATGTATTGAGAAATAAAGACTCGACTCCATCAAAGCCAGGACTAAGGTTCGTGTTGAGCTGTTTGTATATTGGGGCCGATTCAACAGGACGGCATCTGTGTAGAGCAGAGGCAGAACATATTATTTTAGAAGACCAAGCTATAGGATACCTTAGAAATCTAGCCCAACATAGTTACACCAAGTCCAACAAGACAGTCGAGTATAAATGAGAGGAAAAATATCATCAGATGTATCAAAGCAAATCGTGACCATATAATCATTAACATAATTAAAATACATGTGTATTCAAATTGTGGATCCCTTTGGGACAATCCCACGAACCAGTACAAATTTTATAGGAATTTTAAACCATTCATTCCTCAGAAAAGTTAAAATAACAGAACAGTCATAGCAATAAGGCTTGTTTACTAGTAATGAAAATAGTGCAAATATTAATAAAAGTTCTCCTGGTAAAGAAAATAGAACTGCTCAATAGTGCCACATGTTTATCAAAACGAACACTGGGTGAGGACTGGACGAGGACTGCACTTACGACTGATGTATTTACACTTACGTCAACAACGACGTAAGTGTAATAACGATGCAGAAGAAAAGATACACACGAGTGGTTGTTTCTGACAGCCGGTGTAACAAGAAAGATGTATGAAGATACGACACATTCCATATGGTGGGTAAGATGGTACTATCAAAACTGTATTTGGATACCGACCGACGAGACAGAGAAAGATGAACAGTGCCTCGGATGAAACAAGCAGGACCTAAGGTGGACACAGGAGTAGTGATCTGTCTCTCCAAAATTGCTGAAAGAACGAGAGTACCAGAGTAGAGGGAACCTAGCGAAGGTAAGAACAGCATGTGGAAAAAATCAAGATAAGTAGCAGACTCTCGTACCGGTCAAGCATTGAATTTGAGAGCGGGTAGTTACTAGCTGCAAGCGAGACTAGAAGGCGAGACTGAAGAAAAGCCGAGTCGGTGTTGGAGGGGTTTGTGGGGGGCTGGGCAGTGAAGGTTTAATTGAAACTTTGAAGATTTATCTTGTGCATCCGGTGCTCGTGTGGTGGGCAATCATGCCCATGAGTCTTGTCTCACTGGAAGATTACACAAGGAAGAGCGCTACTATAAGCCAGCTATATGACAGCTTCAACAGGCGATCGTCATCCCTTAAACCCCCCTCTCCCCTCTCCCCTCTCCCCCTGTGCTTCCTTTCCAACTACATTCTCACTTCCTTCAGAGCCGTCTTCGGGATATAATCATCTCCACCGCATTGTTATCCCGCTGATGGGATGCTCCCTACCACACTCCGAGAGACGCGATTCATCACCCCACACTCTCTCACTGAATTGTATTGCCAGATTCGAAAAGAAATTCGAATGTCAGATGAGTTAAATTACTGTATGTAGCAGCATGTATAATATAATTGATAGACGGGGGCATACAGAGTCGGACCACACATGTCTGTAGTCAGTGTAAAGTAATCACCGATAGTTAAGCGGCTCACAACAACTACGGCACTGTTCTCAACAACCTCACCTAATCCCATCAGACCCATCAGTGCCCATTAGTGATTAAACTCTCTTGAAGCCCCGCCAAACCTTATGTAATATAAACCTAATATAAACCATACAAATGGATATTGTTAACGGGTGATGTTTCACGTCCCAATACAAAACAGATATAGCCAAACACTGCACCATCCTGAATGTGGACCAAAGAACATCCAATTTCATTTGATTATCGATATGGTTTATTTTGGGTGTCATCTGAGAGCGGACATTACTACCGGGGACGTTTCACGCCCCTTACTAGTGCTTAAGCTCCCGGCCCATGCACCAAGTTAGCTCCGTGAAGGTTCTGGCACGATCACGCTCTTCATCACCAATACTTCTCAAGTCCTCACTTGGTGAACATTCACCCGCTGTGTAGTGCGACACATTCCTCAGTGTGGGTCCTACCCACACCCAGGCAATACCATCCTCTCCTCTCAAGCCCACAACTCCCTCCCCCTCACAAAACAACACCAGCCCCTCCTCACAAAACACCAGCCCCTCCTCACAAAACACCAGCCCCTCCTCACAACACAACACCAGCCTCTAATTAAAACATAAACACCAATCTTTAATAACATCATCACACTACCCTCAGAACAGTACACCATCCGAGACAAACAATATCTCACCAACCACTCTTACAACACCATGTAACGAGGAAGGTGATGTGAGTACTTATTTCACTTTAAATTATCACTCAATTAATTAATCATTAATATGTAAATATTAAAATAAAAACAATAAAATACCATGATTCTTAAATTATTTATTCATTTCAACTTTAATGACAAACTCACAGCAATTAGATATAACTCGATAACCACTTGGAACAGAAGAATACTGGGTAAACTTATTACCCTTTGGAAAACAAGAGTTGCTGTAAGATAACTACCGATAACCGGAATAATTAGCTGTTATCTGGACAATCACTAAGTACAGAAGACCTCTAGAATAACTGGAGATTGAAAATTATTTTGATAAGCGCTGGTGACAATGATAATTCGCGATACTCGTGGGATGGGATAATTAGAGATGCTGTGTTTAAACATTAGAGTGGATAACTAGCACTATGCTTCATGAATACTGGCCACGGAGGGAAGACCCTCTGGGATAACTGGTAAACTCAGTATAAGCACTGGACATAGGGGGGTTACACTACGGGGTTAACTGGTATACCTGGGAACACTCTAAAGTAAACAGGAATGCGTGATAATTTTATCTGCAAGGAAATAAACTAAATATTAAAAAAATACGTACTGAATTTATTTACTTTATTTATGTTTAAAATTCACATTAGGAAAGTGTTCTAAAATAAGACTGTATAGAAGATCAATCACAGGGCTTAACCGGCTTTAATCTAACACTTAAAGTATGAGCCTTAACCAGCTTGAAACCAGCAATACCTTTGACCAGCTTAACAGAAAGGAAACATTTACCAGCGCAAACACTGCAGCACATCATATGTCACTTTTAACTTTCTCTTTTTTACATATCGAAATAAACATAAAATAATTTACATCCCCATTGAGTTATCATTCCTCACAGGCCTCTGTAAGGAAGAGGAGGGGGGGGCGTTAGTTTTCGTTCGAAGGACTTTTCTGATATTAACATCAATGTTAAAGGCACTGACAAACATATCACTTTCAAGAATTAAAGAAAGTACAATGCTACCAATATTCGTTGGGAATGCCTACCTGATTGCAAGCCCAATCACTTGGGCTGGACGGTAGAACGACGGTCTCGCTTCATGCAGATCGGCGTTCAATCCCCGACCGTCCAAGTGGTTGGGCACCATTCCTTACCCACTCCCCCGTCCCATCCCAATCCCTTATCCTCATCCCTTCCAAGTGCTATATAGTCGTAATAGCTTAGTGTTTTCTCCTCATAATTCCCTCCCTCCCTCCAGCTGAAGAAGAAATACCTGATTGTTAACAGCAGTCCGTAGACACTAGACTCAATGGGACTGAACTCCCGCACCGACGTCATTGACTATTCTTGCCATCTTTCCTCCGGGTTCCACTGATTTTCTCTGCGTTCCACCGAGTTCCTCGGGGTTCCACTGAGTTCCTCTGGGTTTCTCTGGGTTCCACTTGGTTCCAGTGAGTTTCTCTGGGTTTCAGTGAGTTCCTCTGGGTTCCTCTGGGTTCTACTGAGTTCCTCTGGGTTCTACTGAGTTCCTCTGGGTTCCGTTGAGTTCCTCTGTGTTCTGCTTAGTGTCTCTGGGTTCTGCTGAGTTCCTCTGGGTTCCATTGAGTTCCTCTGGGTTCCAGTAAGTTCCTTTGGGTTCCACTGATTTCCACTACGTTCCTCTGAGTTCCACTGTTTTCCCCTTGCTTCCACTGATTTCCTCTGAGTTCAACTGAGTTACACTGAGTTCATGTGGGTTCCGGTGGGTTCCACTGAGTTCCTGTGTGTTCCACTTAGTTCCTACGCGTTTCACTTAGTTCCTCTGGGTTTCACTGAGATTTACTGAGTTCCTCTTGACTCCACTGGGTTCCAGTGAGTTCCTGTGGGTTTACCATAGTTCCATTGTGTTCCTCCGAGTTCTACTGGTTTTGTATACAATTTTAATTTGTCCTCGGGCTAGGCTCATTCCAAGGCTGCCAACCTTGAAAGACGTAATCGTCCATTTTAACACAATGCGTATTTAATATTCATTTTTTCCCATATTGAAATTATTATTATTATATACTAGAATTTGTTTTATAGGCAGACTTTTAAGTTAGGTTAAACATTCTGTTGGCAATTATTTGTCTTTGCAGTACGCGAATGAAACATAGGTGCGAGTCGAGCAGAGGAGGACGTACATGAATCACTGTTTCAATATAATACATAGATCATACAACCGGTTCTCCTCATCATAGGCGAAATGATCATTAATCTAACCACAAACATCCCCTCCCCCACCCGTCCCGTCTCCCTGTTTTAAAATTAAAAATGGTTTACACACACAACTCGGCTAATGATGTTCGAACATTTCTCGAATATTGCTTTGCTTACGCCGCTCTGTTCGAATCGCAAAGCGGTAAATGTTTCACCCATGTATTACAACTACCAGCCCGTTCTCATTAACAAACACTAAATGCTCGTTAATCCAGCAGCTAAACCCTTTCTTTATATATGAAAAAGGGTTTACACACGACTCACAACTGATGAAGTATGTACTTTTCTCGAACAGTGCCTCGATCACGTCCTCTGCTCGAATCACAACTCTGTTGAGGCTTCACCAACGTACTACAAACACAAATAATCACCAACAGGATCTTAAACACCTTTCCAAGCCTTCAGTACGCATAGTTCTGCTTAGAGCTTTAATATAATCATATTAATATACTATTAAATAAGAAGAAACGTATTTTTAATACTCAATTCATTAACATTTTTGTATGATTCTTGAGGGGAAGGATACGGCCTTTAACGAGCTTGACCTGAGGACAAGTTGCGTCCTCAGTTGTGAGTCGTATGTAAAGTATTTTTTTCATTCACAAAGAGTGAGTTTGGTGGGTGGATAACGTGCATTTGACTTTTGTTGATGAATACAAGTTGACAGTTTTTAAGCTGGAAACCCATTGCTAAATCACCCTATAAGGCCATGACTGGATGAAAATAGCCTTTGACCTCTACACTAAAAAAAAAAAAAAACTGAGTAGACATAATACATTCCACAACAGTTACCCACATCAAATCATTTGACATTTCGCTAACCTCAGCCTGAAAGTGGTTGATCTTCTCATAGCTACAGTCGTGTTGACATTGCTGACCGCAATTTAATTATGAAAATATTTGTGTTCTCTGTCTCTCCCTGTTTCACCTATTCTCTCCCGCTCTCTCCCAATCTGTCCCTCTTTCTGCCTGCCTGTCCCTCTTTCTGCCTGCCTGTCCCTCTTTCTGCCTGCCTGTCTCTGTTTCTTTCTGTCTTTCCCTGTCCCTACCTGTCTCTTCTTTATCTCACCTTGTTTCACCCTGTACCGCTCTTTCGCTGAATATTGTTCTCTCCCTGTTTCTCCTATTTTCACCCTGTCTCTCCCTTTCTCTCCCACTCTTCTACCTGTCCCTAAGTGACTTTTTCAGTCTCTTCCTCCCGTCCCTCCTTGTCTCTCCCTGTCTCTTTTCTCACTCTCTCCCTGTTATTTCCCGTCTCTCTCTCTTCCTGTTTTCTCCCGTCTCTGTATATCCGTATTTCTCCCTGTCATTCCTTGTCTCTGTCCGTATATCCCGGTTTGTTTCCTCCGCTCCCTGTCTCCCGCAATTCTCCACTATTTCTCCGTTTTTCTCACATTTATTCGATATTTCCGTCTCTCATAGGTTCATCCTGTCTCTACTGTCTCGCCTAGTCTTTCCATGTCTTTATCTGTCCTTATCGCAGCTGAACTCTGACCCCGTGTCAGAGTTCACACCCCGCTCGACATCAAGACTTATACCAAAAGGGATGCTACTGATCTGGCTCTCCGTCTGACTAATTAAACTACATTAATAAATAAATAACATTTCTGTTTTATAATTCTCTCTTCCTATATCTCCCCCATCTTTACTCTTCTCTTTCTATATTCTATATTAGTTCTCTAAGAATAATAAGACTCCGATGAGGGTTTGCAGCAACACTACGCTTTTCTAACAACCCCACACTACCCTTCCCTCACAACCCCACACTACCCTTCCCACACAATCCCACACTACCCTTCCCTCACAACCCCACACTACCCTTCCCTCACAACCCCACACTACCCTTCCCACACAACCCCACACTACCCTTCCCTCACAACCCCACACTATACCCTTCCCTCACAACCCCACACTACCCTTCCCTCACAACCCCACACTACCCTTCCCTCACAACCCCACACTATACCCTTCCCTCACAACCCCACACTACCCTTGCCTCACAACCCCACACTACCCTCCCCTCACAACCCCACAGGCAAGAGACTCCACCAGGCAGGTGTATTCAGGTGAAAACAGATATCCTTCTGGTCCCGCCACACTCGACACACCAACTTACTAATTAAATTAACCCAGCTTAATGCCCTATTTTGCGCCGTCGGGGCAAAAACCCCGCCAACACAAGGCTGCATCAGGTAATTAGCCTGTCAGGTGCTGGAGACGGCAGGTGGGAGGGAAGGGGGGGGGGGGTAGATGAGGTGGGGTGGGGGGTGTCAGTATGAGTGAGGTCGGTAGGGTATGAGGCTGAGTAACTCTCGGAGTCCTCATGGGTAAAGGTTGAGAGCATGGTCACCCCACAATCTTTACAATAGACACGTTAGAGTCAGATGTGAAAGGGGAGAATAGGTCTTTTTGTTCGGTACTTCAAAAGTTCAGCAGTGAAGAGAGAGGGTGAGGAAGACAGAGTGAGGGGAGATGAGTGAAGAAGAGGAGAGGGTTAAGGAATAAGGGAGATGTGGGTGGTAGAGAGCCGGATATGTATAATATAAGGATACAGATATAAGGATAAAACAGGGGAATAGTGTTGTCTGGATGGATAACTGAGAATATCATCTAAACCTGTCCACGCCCGACTAGTTAGTCCTGATAGCATCACCGCATCCAGTCTTTGTTGCCAGGGATCACTTGAACATGATGAGTGGTGGACACTCAACCTGCTCCGACCATTCATCAACCACAACCCTGAGAGATCATCAACAAGAGCCCCAACCACTTAACAATGAGCAGCGACTACTGAACATCCCCAGAACCGAAGACCCAACATCCAGACCAGACCCAATCATCGACCAGCCTAGACAATGCATCAGCCACACCTGACCACTCATCAACCAACCCGACCAATCGGCCACCAGTTCTTATATATTACCTCACGGAGCCGAATGACCTTACTCATTCGGTCATTCGATCCTCAGTGAGTTGACGAGCTTGCTGTCGCTGACAGTTGATAAGCCAGCTATCATTGACAGTTGATGAGCCAGCTGTCACTGACAGTTGATAAGCCTGTTGTCTATGACAGTTGAAGTACCAGTTGTCTCTGACAGTTGACTTACCAGCTATCGCTGACAACAAGAAGCGCTGTCACTTGCTGTTAATATTCAATGGACATTGATGTGGAGAAGATCCAATGTTAACACACACATATATACTATCTGTCCAAAATATGGCTTAAAACGTAGATTAAAGTCAGTGATGAAGTCGAAAGTAAAAGCTTTGTGGCGGCTTAAACCAAGAGAATACAAGATAAGGGGCAGCATTAACAGATATGTGATAACTGCTGTGTTTGATTTTCAAATAAAATCAATAAGTTCATTTGTCACCCATTATATTTCTAATGTATTGTTTTGTTAAAGGAGATAACACAAGTATACCACAAGAGCATGCGTGTGTTTGTGTGTGTGTGTGTGTGTGTGTGTGTGTACTCCCCTATTTGTGCTTGAGGGGTTGAGCTCTGGCTCTTTGGTCACGATTCTCAACTGTCAAGCAACTGGTGTATAGATTCCTGAGCCTAATGGGCTCTGTCATAACTACATTTTAAATTGTGTATGGAGTCTGCCCCTACCACACCACTACTTAATGCATTCCAATTGTTAACAACTCTGACACTGAAACACACCCACACACACACACACACACACACGCACACACACACACACACACACACACACACACACACACACACACACACACACACACACACACACACACACACACACACACACACACACACACACACACACACACACACACACACACACACACACACACACACACACACACACACACACAAGGGGTTTGGTAGCTGAGCGGACAGCGCGCAGGATTTGTAATTCTGTGGGTTCGATTTCCGGACCAGGCGGAAACAAATGGGCAAAGTTTCTTTCACTCTTATGCCCTTGTTACCTAGCAGTAAATAGGTACCTGGGAGTTAGACAGCTGTTACGGAGCTGCTTCCTGGGTGTGTGTGTGGGGGGGGGGGAATAAATTAGTAGTTAGTTACATACAGTTGATTGACAGTTGAGAGGCGGGCCGAAAGAGCAGAGCTTAACCCCCGCAAGAACTAGGTGAATATAACTAGGTGTGTGTGTGTGTGTGTATGTATATGTGTATGTGTATGTGTATGTGTGTACTCACCTATATGTACTCACCTATATGTGCTTGCAGGATCGAGCATTGACTCTTGGATCCCGCCTTTCTAGCTATCGGTTGTTTACAGCAATGACTCCTGTCCCATTTCCCTATCATACCTAGTTTTAAAAGTATGAATAGTATTTGCTTCCACAACCTGTTCCCCAAGTGCATTCCATTTTTCTACTACTCTCACGCTAAAAGAAAACTTCCTAACATCTCTGTGACTCATCTGAGTTTCCAGTTTCCACCCATGTCCCCTCGTTCTGTTATTGTTACGTGTGAACATTTGATCTATTTCCACTTTGTCAATTCCCCTGAGTATTTTATATGTCCCTATCATATCTCCTCTCTCCCTTCTTTTCTCTAGTGTCGTAAGGTTCAGTTCCTTCAGCCGCTCTTCATATCCCATCCCTCGTAGCTCTGGGACAAGCCTCGTCGCAAACCTCTGAACCTTCTCCAGTTTCTTTATGTGTTTCTTCAGGTGGGGGCTCCATGATGGCGCGGCATACTCTAAGACGGGTCTCACGTAGGCAGTGTAAAGCGCCCTAAAAGCTTCCTCATTTAGGTTTCTGAATGAAGTTCTAATTTTCGCCAGTGTAGAGTACGCTGCTGTCGTTATCCTATTTATATGTGCCTCAGGAGTTAGATTAGGTGTCACATCCACTCCCAGGTCTCTTTCTCGAATCGTTACAGGTAGGCTGTTCCCCTTCATTGTGTACTGTCCCTTTGGTCTCCTGTCACCTGATCCCATTTCCATAACTTTACATTTACTGGTGTTAAACTCCAGTAGCCATTTCTCTGACCATCTCTGCAGCCTGTTTAAGTCCTCTTGGAGGATCCTACAATCCTCGTCTGTCACAACTCTTCTCATTAATTTTGCGTCATCTGCAAACATCGACATGTATGATTCCACTCCTGTAAACATATCATTTACGTAAATTAGAAAGAGGATTGGTCCCAGCACCGATCCTTGAGGTACTCCACTTGTTACTGTTCGCCAGTCCGACTTTTCGCCCCTTACCATTACCCTCTGGCTCCTTCCTGTTAGGTAGTTCTTCACCCATACTAGGGCCTTTCCGCTTACTCCTGCCTGCCTCCCAAGTTTGTATAGCAGTCTCATGTGCGGTACCGTATCAAAGGCCTTTTGAAAGTCAAGAAATATGCAGTCTGCCCAGCCTTCTCTGTCCTGCCTTATCCTTGTTACTTTATCATAGAATTCTAAAAGGTTTGTTAGGCATGATTTCCCTGTCCAGAACCCATGTTGGTGCTTGTTTACAAACCCAATGCTCTCCAGGTGCTCAACAAGTCTTAGCCTAATTATTCTTTCAAGTATTTTGCAGGGGATGCTTGTCAGTGATACGGGTCTGTAGTTAAGTGCCTCCTCCCTATCCCCCTTTTTGAAAATCGGTACGACATTTGCCTCCTTCCAGCAAACCTTCCTTGTTTACTAACTACTTTTTTTTTTTTTTTTTTTTTTTTTTTTTTTTTTTTTTTTTAATTTCCCACCCCACACACCCACACACACCCCAGGAAGCAGCCCGTGACAGCTGACTAACTCCCAGGTACCTATTTACTGCTAGGTAACAGGGGCACTTAGGGTGAAAGAAACTTTGCCCATTTGTTTCTGCCTCGTGCGGGAATCGCACCCGCGCCACAGAATTACGAGTCCTGCGCGCTATCCACCAGGCTACGAGGCCCCCCGCCTCGTGTGTGTGTGTGTGTGTGTGTGTGTGTGTGTGTGTGTGTGTGTGTGTGTGTGTGTGTGTGTGTGTGTGTGTGTGTGTGTGTGTGTGTGTGTGTGTGTGTGTGTGTGTGGGTGTGTGTGTGTGTGTGTGTGTGTGTGTAATAAAATATAACCATAATGTTTCTTCTTTGTCAAAGAATTTCGTATTGATTCAAACGCTTGCCCAAGTTTTGATCCAGGAAATCTTTGATGCGTACTTTGATCCAGCTTTTTATATGGTGTAAATAAACTCAGAACCTACTTGCACTCTTATTAATGAATTGCTGAATGAATTCATAAACAACACCTAGTTACTAATGTTCCAGCCCATAGTTAATTTATATATATATATATATATATATGTCGTACCTAGTAGCCAGAACGTACTTCTCAGCCTACTATGCAAGGCCCGATTTGCCTAATAAGCCAAGTTTTCCTGAATTAATATATTTTCTCAATTTTTTTTTCTTATGAAATGATAAAGCTACCCATTTCATTATGTATGAGGTCAATTTTTTTTATTGGAGTTAAAATTAACGTAGATATATGACCGAACCTAACCAACCCTACCTAACCTAACCTAACCTAACCTATCTTTACAGGTTAGGTTAGGTTAGGTAGCCGAAAAAGTTAGGTTAGGTTAGGTTAGGTAGGTTAGGTAGTCGAAAAAACATTAATTCATGAAAACTTGGCTTATTAGGCAAATCGGGCCTTGCATAGTAGGCTGAGAAGTGCGTTCCGGCTACTAGGTACGACATATATATATATATATATATATATATATATATATATATATATATATATATATATATATATATATATATATATATATATATATATATATATATATAATCTAATTTTCCTTTATAAATGATTTTTATTGTAAAAAAAATTGGAGTAACTATAGGTAACCCTTCTTTCTCCGGTTTATATTACCACTTAGTATTAGGAGTTATATTAAACATCCCATTTAAGTAGAATTTTGTGTCCTAATGTTGTAAGCTTTCACCCCATAGTGAAAGTTTTCTTTCACTAAATGAACTATGGGGTTCAGGAACTTAACTCCATAGTTCATTTAGCTAACCAAGTGACAATCTTTTGAAGCTAGTTACACAATTGTTAATGTTATATATACATGTACATATATATATATATATATATATATATATATATATATATATATATATATATATATATATATATATATATATATATATATATATATATATATATATATATATATATATATATATATATATAATCATACAAATACATATACACATCGATAATCTTTTGTATCAAGTAGTCCAAAAAGAGGCCCACAACAGTCACTATACAAGGCACTTTGCATCTATGGTGAGTCACACAGTTACTAGTCTTGTTCCACACCCACCCAACTGAGCAACAGCTTTACAGTCATGCATGCATTACCTACAGTAAGCAAAGTTTTTAATTCTTCGTTAAGATTCCTGGCAGTATATCATAATGAATAAAGTACTTACACATTTCTTGAGCTCCACTGATAGTGTTATCGCTGAATTCCGCGATTTTTTTTTATATTCCTTTATGGTCCAGTAAAAAAACAGATTATACCAGAGTGCATGCTGGCTGTTTGTAGATAGTTGGCATTGTTTGATATGTAGAGCTTTGCCGAAGTCTAATCTTCTGTTGCCTTTGTACCTGTCGAATATTTCAGTGTTGTTGGTCAAGATATCTCTCCGATGATGATCTGGATGTATTTAAAAATGATGCGTGTTTTGATGTTTATAATTTGTCACGTGTCTAGAAAGAGTTGTTGCTGTTTTGCCTATGTATTGACATCGTTGGGGCTGACGGTCCCCAAATCATCCAATTGCTGGGCGCGATAAGGAGTGTTGCCTGTAGGTTATACTTTCAGTTCTTTCCAATATACTTTCGTGTGTGAAAGCAAGTTTGTACCATTAAAATATTAAAACCATGTACCAGCTTCATTGGCAAAGACAAATGTTTCCATACCTCAAGTTACTTTTTATTTTCAAGATTACAAGATTACTTTTTCCTGTCAGACCTAAACAAATAAACTTTATTAACATAGAATTTGACAATAGCAGTTCCCCACATCTATGAAGTTGCTAACATCGACTTTTATCACACGGAAAATGATAATACTGAATCGAGCTCCTGAAAACTTGACAAAGTTTGTTTGTCACACCTTAAAACTTAACAATGCCTTTTCCACTCAAAACTTGGCACGAGCCACTCCTGACAACTTGCGAGGATCCTGTTTTGTCGCAGTAAATCCCAATGTAACTTTGGACTTGGTTCTTGCAGAAGAACTGAACCGTTAATCTCGCTAAGTGTAAAGCTTGCGCCTTGCTCCAGTGTTTCTCCCTCACTCATCTGGTGTACATACACTCTCCTACATCTCCTGACTACTCCATCTCCAGACTCCTCCATCTCCAGACTCCTCCATCTCCAGACTCCTCCATCTCCAGACTCCTCCATCTCCAGACTCCTCCTTTCTCTCTTCACATCATCCTTTTACACTCGCCACGCTCATCACATTCACACTTTTAACACATTTCTGTTCTACTTTCACGACACGTCTCTCTTCTACACTACCACAATTCCATTCCACTCCAAAGTCTGTCGACTTCATTCTAGTCCACCCCACCCTTCTCCACCTCACACTCTCCACCTCAAACTCTCCCCCACACATTATCTTCTACACTCTCAACCCCAACCTACTCCACAACATCCCTCGCCACCCCTAACCCTATTTATTCCAACTCACACTACCATAACCCACTCTCTACCCCCCCCCCCTCTTCCCCTAAGACTCTGAAGTATGCGGCTCCTCCCACTTCTACCTATCGTGTTATCGTGGCCATTCTTCCCAGATAACAACATGCTCACATTTCTCCCCAGCTGGGCACTCAACAGCCTTCCTAAGTCCCATCTCTCCCGCACACTCTTCACTATTGACCCTCGGGGTTATCTCTGTGATTTTAAGTCCCCCCGTCTAACGTTATCATTTTCTGTGAAGTCTTGGAAGGTTTATGGAGGCTTTTATCCAGCTCTTTATGCCAGCCTATAAATTTAAAGTTCTATTTTCTCTTTAAAAGCCTAAACATGGCTTCCACCTTTTCTTGGTATTCTTAAAAGTCTGAATATACCACCCTCATTTCCACGCCGCTCTGTGCTTCCAACTCAGAGTAAGTCTTACTTTTCTTTGGTTTTTCTTAAGGCTAATGGAATTTCTTGTTATTCCTACCTAAAAAGCTACTCATTCCCTTCCATCTACCTCAAGTAAGTGTTTCTTCTCCACCTCTTTATACCCAGTGAGGCATTAATATTGCCTGTTTCCTCTGTGCCCTTTCTTTGTCTTGTGTGCTCCATGCACCTCGTTCATATTTCTGGGGTGTCCCATTTCCCTTCATGCTGGTAATCCTGGAGAACTCTGCCGCGCCACAAGTGTCGACATAAGGGCGCTAAGCCGCCATCTTCCACTACCGCATAAGCCACTCCAATCCTTCATAACATGATTAACGTCAGGCTCCCGTCTAGTTCTGCATCTTTCTTGCTGTTGATGTTGCTGATACGGCTGCTATTCCTGCTCTTCCTGCTGCTGTTGTTACTGCTGCTGCAACGGCTTCTATGCCTGCTCTTCTTGCTGCTGCTGCTGCTGCTGCTGCTGCTGCTGCCGTTGCTGCTACAGCTGCTATGCCTGCTCTTCTTGCTGTTGTTGCTGGTACGGCTGCTATGCCTGCTCTTCTTGCTGCCGTTGCTGCTATTGCTGCTATGCCTGCTCCTCTTGCTGTTGTTGCTGGTACGGCTGCATCTGCTACTGCTACGAATTGTCCAAGACCCTCGCATAATTGTTAATATAAGATTTTATTGTTTACTTGAAATTGGAAATTTCCGGGATATATTCAGGAAGAATAGTTAAGACAAGCGAGAAGCACATTTTGTTTGGTCGATTATATTAGCTTAATTCCACTCCAGGTTGTCAAAACCAAACTATTCCATTAATAGAGCTGAAAAAACAATATTTTCTGCTGTAACTGAAAATAGCAACTTTTCTAGTTAACGACGATAAGACATTATGATACTTGGTTCCTTGTCGACATGTTCCTTGTCAGTATTTCAAAAAGATTGTATCTACAACATATATTGGTCGAGCGTACAACAATCGACTGTTGCACCGCTAAAGAGTTTACGTTTTGTATTATGTAAACAATCCCAATTAGCCGACAAAATTCGTAACTGCAACCACCAAACATAATCTAAGCAGTCTTGAAGTAAATAAACTAATGTAGGCTAATTTCAGATAATTATGGCTTAATTTAACACACACACACACACAGATTCTCTCTCTCTCTCTCTCTCTCTCTCTCTCTCTCTCTCTCTCTCTCTCTCTCTCTCTCTCTCTCTCTCTCTCTCTCTCTCTCTCTCTCTCTCTCTCTCTCTCTCTCCCCCCCTCTCTCTCTCTCCCTTTCTCTCTCTCTCTCGTAGTCTCTCTCTCTCTCTTTCCTCTCTTCTATTATTAATATAAATTATTTTTGATTATTAGTGTTATTGTTGTGTTTGTTTATATGTCATGTTTGTGGGATGTTACATCACGTCTGAGATTAACGTATTGTTCTCCCATTGCTTGAAGCAAACTCTGTGCTACCACTAAATTTATTCACTACTTTATCTCCTGTTTCCCCTTCTCCCTTCTCTCTCTTTCGCTCCCATTATCTAATAACTTCCTTCCCTTGTCTCTGTCTCACTTTCTCTGATTTTCTCTTCAATATTCTTTTGCCCTATTCTATCCCGGACTTCAGGTTTCTATGATGTCCTCATCATTGCTATCTTGCTCCTTGTTCGCTTGATTTTGTGACTCTTAAGGTTTTATTTCCACCAAAATCGGTTTCTAACGTGGCTCTCTCTAGTCTCCATCTGGCTCTCTCGTGCATCTGGCTCCCTCTTGTCTCTGATTTCATCAATCTGGCTCCCTCCTGTCTCCACCTGGCTCCCTCAAGTATCAACGTCCCATTTCATCTGGCTCCCTCTTGTCTCCATCTAGCTTTCTCGTGTATCTGACTCCATCTTTGCTCCCTCTTATCTGAATATTGCTTGCTTCTGTTCCTCGTTTTCCCTTTCGTCTCTTTCTGGCTCGCTTTTGTTTCCATCTGTCTCCTTGTCCCCATCTGGCTCCCGTTCGTTTCCTTCTCTCTTCTTCTTGTCTTCATCTGACTGTCACTCACCTGTATGTGATTATCTCTCGTCTCCTTCTTGATAGTTGTTCCTTCTCGTCTCTATCTTGATAACGGTTCTCATTTCGCTCCATCTTGTTCCGTTTGGTCTCCATCTTCGTAAAGTCTACCTCACATTACCAAGTTTTTTTTTCTGGTTTCTTCATGTTTCCTTAATTCTTTCTCTTCAAGAGTACGATTCTTCAATTTTTCCCCTCCCTAACCCCTCCTCCTCCTCTTCCTCCATATTCACTCGCTTCATCTGTACCCATATCCTTCTCCTCTCTCTGTATGGTCTTTTTCCTCTCACTTCGCCTCCCTCATCTCTCTCTCTCCCACACCGCCTTCCTGTTCCGTGAGTCTGTCTATTGTAGGTGTTTTATTTCAATATTACAGCTGATAATACAGGGTGTCTAAAGGCCGGTGTGATTCTGTCTTGACAATGTTCTTGGCATTTCGTCTTCAATCATTTTGTTGGTTTGTCTGAGTGTCGTCCATCATTTTCTATTCTCTTCTCTACACATTATATCTCTCCTTCCTGTTTCCTCTTGCTTTCCTACATCTCCCATTCCTCTTCTCCCCCTTATTACTGCCTCTTGTAACTCACATGTGACTTATAGCTCACCATCTCATCTAGCACACTTCACTCGTCCACTCCTCCAAATGTTCCCTCCCTCTTCTTACTCCTTCGCTGCCTCTCCTCGCCGTCTCTTCCACCTGCCCCACTCTACACTCTTACCCGGCCCACTCCACCAGACAATGGGTCCAGACCTGTCTCTTGTGTCTGGGCTCGCCGCTAATCTTTTAAGTCAGTAACGTGGCAGCTCATCGAGGACTTGTTAACATCTGCAGTGGTCTCTCCAGCTCTCCTCTCTCGTACTCTCTCTCTCTCTCTCTCTCTCTCTCTCTCTCTCTCTCTCTCTCTCTCTCTCTCTCTCTCTCTCTCTCTCTCTCTCTCTCTCTCTCTCTCTCTCTCTCTCTCTCTCTCTCTCTCTCTCGTACTCTCTCCCTCTCTCGTGCTCCCTCCATCTCTCTTACTCTCCCCCTCTCTCTTACTCTCCCCCTCTCTCTTACTCTCCCCCTCTCTCTTACTCTCTCCCTCTCTCTCGTACTCTCTCCCCCTCTCTCTTTCTCTCTCATTCTCTCAATCTCTCTCTCTCATTCTCTCAATCTCTCTCTCTCTCTCTCTCTCTCTCTCTCTCTCTCTCTCTCTCTCTCTCTCTCTCTCTCTCTCTCTCTCTCTCTCTCTCTCTCTCTCTCTCTCTCTCTCTATCTCTCTCTCTCTCTCTCTCTCTTTCTCTCTCTCTCTCTCTCTCTCTCTCTCTCTCTCTCTCTCTCTCTCTCTCTCTCTCTCTCTCTCTCTCTCTCTCTCTCTCTCTCTCTCTCTCTCTCTCTCTCTCTCTCTCTCTCTCTCTCTCTCTCTCTCTCTCTCTCTGTCTCTCTCTCTCTCTCTCTCTCTCTCTCTCTCTCTCTCTCTCTCTCTCTCTCTCTCTCTCTCTCTCTCTCTCTCTCTCTCTCTCTCTCTCTCTCTCTCTCTCTCTCTCTCTCTCTCTCTCTCTCTCTTTCTCTCTCTCGTAGTCCCTCTCTCTCTCTTTCAGTATTTGTTTTAAATTTCATGTTTTTATATTAAATAGTTTTCCTTTTTTTAATGTCTATGGGAATTTGGTGGGTCGGCGTTCAGGATGATGGAGGGAAGGGAGGCAAGTTTTAAAGTTATATGTTTATAGTAATATAGCTGAAATTTGAATATCAGAAAACGTGTCTATATTTTCCCCGAAATCGGTGAATAATGTGGTATATTAATATAATTTTATTTGTCATTTTTTTTTAATAAAATAGTTACCCAGTTACTTTGTATCTATGAGAAGGTGTGGAGTTGTGGGAGGAGTGTTGGCGTATTTAATGTATGTGTTTTATGGGGCTACAGTCGAAATAAGAAAATCAGAAATATTATCTTACTTTTTCGGGTATTAATGAATAATGATGCATATTATTATATAAAAAAATATCTGTTTATCAACATTTACACGGATAGCCGATAGCCAGTGTTGACACATCCCCGTTGGTGACAGCGTGTCACTGTGGTACGCTTGTCTCTCTCTCATTTATGTGACAGTGACCTGCCTATGTTCGTCCCGTGCACCAGACCATTCACTCTGCCAATTTAGGCGAGGTTATCCCGAATCGGCATGCCTCTAGCTTTGAGCAGACAGACATTCAGATATTCTGTCGTATAGGTATTGATATAATACTTAGAAAGAACGTATATATAAGATTTTGGGGCATGTGAATGGATGAAGGAACGTTCCCGGCGATTTGGATCGTCGGGAATCGAACAACGTCCGTGCAAGAAGCGATTCCGTTTCTGTATCGACGAGAACAAATAGATAAGCGATGCATTAGCATTTATTGATATATGCTTTCGTTTGTGATTTACAGAGATAGATATTTTTCAGGTTTCAGCTAAACCAAAGGAGATTTCTGTGTTAATTAAAACAAGGATAAAATTATTGTTAATTCGGCTATAAAGAAGAAATATTGACGGAATTCAATATCATTTATTATAATATTTCAATTCAGTTACTTGGATTGGTCGTTGCAGCAACGACCTCACTTCTTGCTGGTCTGCGTTCGATCTCCATCACTCCAAGTGGTGGGGCACCATTTCTTCTTTCCATGCTATGCCAGATCTTTAATTGTTCCAATCTCTATTAAGAGAACTGTAAAGTTGTACTAGCTAAGTTGTTCCTCGTCATATTTTCCTTCCCTTTTGATATTTCAAGTATAGAACTGGACTAAATGGGACTGGAAAAGAAGAAACTGAAAAAATAATGAATAAGAATGCAAATGTTTTCAAAATTTGCAGTTGCAATCGAGATCAGCATCAGGTGCTGGGGCGCGTGTGTAGCTGAGTGGTGAGCGCCTGGGGGCTATTCTGCCCAATATCACCCAAAAGATTGACCATTTAGAAGCGTTTCAAGTTATAAAGTCAAGTCGAGAATACATTCTAAAAATATTCTCTGTAAATAAAGTTTCGGGTTAAAAATACTTTTAAACAAAATAAAGCCACAAGTTTGGGGGAACAATAATATGATTTTAATAATAATTTAACATAATAATATTATTACTACTATTGCGGCTGCTGCTGCTGCTGTTATTGCTACTACTACTACTACCATCACCACTACTACTACCATCACCACTACTACTACCATCACCACTACTACTACCATCACCACTACTACTACTACCACCACTACTACTACTACCACCACTACTATAACTACCATTACTGCTAACATCAACAACAACCACCATCATCATCATCAGACAGTACACACACTAACATCATGACTGAAGATATCAGAGACGATGCTGCCTTAGGAACCACTTGGTCCACTGTGACTGACAAGGACTATACCACACCCTAGAGAAGAAAAATTGTGAAGTTGTACTTACTGGGGATGTCAACACCCAGGCTAAAAAAATGTTTGTCTTAATATCTTAAACATCAAAAATTAAATCTCTTATCCCAAAAAGAAATCTACAAATACAAAGAGATTAACCATAGTTTGGGTATCTTGGTAAATTTGCTGCCGACGAAAGTCGAGGACCTGTAATCGAGCTGAAAGAAGACCATCCAATCGACACAAGGTATTTTTAAATAATTTAGGAATCATATGAAATTAATGCACAAAAAAATACTCTTGACATATGGCATAAATTCTTACGAAGCAATATTTCAGATCGATCAGTGACCAGTGAAGCTTAGTGACGCATAATGAATGAACAACAAGGAGTAGCATCTGATGTTGACCAGACCACACACTAGAAGTTGAAGTCTTCTTCAACTTCTTCAACAACTGTAGCTTCTTCAACAATTGTCTCCGAAACGTCGTCGTCCCTTCAACTTCTAGTGTGTGGTCTGGTCAACATACTTCAGCCACGTTATTGTGACTCATTGCCAGCAATAGCATCTGATGACTCTAAGCTGATCTATTGGTTCTGTAGAAGACTAAACCGTGCCACGGAGAAGACTAAACGTCTTGTTTTTCATTTTACAAACAAAATGCAATTTAGTGAACCAGAACACTCTCGCCTTGTGCAACTTTCCCTTACCAATTCCCTTCTGTAACATCACTCACATAAACAAAAATCTACTTCATACTTGACGTAGAATGCTCATGGTGTGTGTAAATTTCTATAACTTCACGGTATGAGTAGTTGATATCAGTTGTACTTCTAATTGTCTGCACGGCGTTCTTATTTTGTGATATAAATTATGTGAATATCTGTGTTACCGCACTAATTGCAAACCTCTCTGTGTTCTTACAATGTATATGACCAAATAAATTGTAAGATAAATGTCACTTACTCTGTGCTAAAAATATATTTAATTTACAATGCTGTTCACGTGTTTAGCCAGCCATTATTGTAATGATTTGTATAAATAGTTACAAATAAAATTTATAATTGTAATTCTGAAAATTACAATGTCTACAAATGCTATATCCACCTCGTCTTCAGGTGAAGTAATTAAAGCAGTCCCCGTGGCCCAGTAGTAAAGTACATGCTTCACGACCACGCTTTGACCTGGGTTCGTATCCTGGACGGTGAGTATTGACTGGGCGCCAATTCTTAACTGTAGTCTCTGTTCACCCAGCAGTGAATTAATACCTGGTTGTTAAACGATTTGGATGGTCTTGTTCCGGGGAAAATTAGGATTAAGGACTTGCTCGAAACGCTGTGTGTGCTAGTGGCTTTACAAGAATGTAAGAACTCTTGTAAATATGAATAAAATAAAAAATAAAATCTAGCACAAGTATTTCATCTAAATTTGGCACTGGGTGAACTGCTGAATCTACTCTCGGAAAAGCAGGTTTTTGTTTATTTTCTAATTGATGGCCGAAGTCTTGACTAGACCAAAAAATAATAACCACAGTCATTTTCGTGTTTTTTTTGGCTCTCGCCATAACACAGGAATGCCAAACGTGGTTCTCGCTTTCCCCTGGTTCAATGTCATAAAGTCTAAATTCAAGACTTCTTCACAATATAACTAATATTCGTCCTCTGACTGGGTACATTGAAGCTTTCGTATATATAAAAAAAATTCGTCTGTACTATTCAGACACTATCTTCCAGCAGCAGCATTTATGTAAAACAGGAAAGAGAGGTTATACTTATGATAGTCAACACATAACTTTCTGATAGTTGCAACATAACTTTCGTGTGTGCAAAATAATTCATTTGTTCTACAGTGGGTTTGCTGTAGAACTTAAGAAAAGAGTTCATGCAAAATGCCGTAAAAGAAAAACAAAAACCTCACAAAGTTGATAAACATTATATGTTTTACATCAGCGCTATAGAAGTAATTAAAAACAAGTGTCAGATCATAGTCAGCAGAAGAAATAAAAGAAAATTATTGCCAGTGTTATATCAGGGAGTCGGTCGGCCAAGCGGACAGCACGCTGGACTTGTGATCTTGAGGTTCTGGGTTCGATCCCAGGCGCCGGCGAGAGACAATGGGTAGAGTTTCTTTCACCCTATGCCCCTGTTACCTAGCAGTAAAATAGGTACCTGGATGTTAGTCAGCTGTCACGGGCTCCTTCCTGGGGGTGGAGGCCTGGTCGAGGACCGGGCCGCGGGGACACTAAAAAGCCCCGAAATCATCTCAAGATAACCTCAAGATCTCAAGATATCCCACCTGTTAACTCATTCCTTGAGTTAGGTAGGATGTACGAGCATTCCACCTCATTCACTCAGAGGTGAGTGTACGTGTGACAACAATGTCATCACAACAGCTTTGTGAAAAATCTTTCTCGTAGAAAATCTATTTCGATAACATGACGATATCACAGCCAGAAGCTAATACCCACGCATATCATTGTACACTGAGAGCTTCGGGAAACAAAAACACGGATTTAAATCACGTTTAATGGAACCTTTCAAACTATTTTATCGTGGGGACGACGCTGTCAAGTTGTCATTGCTCCCAGAAAAAACTCGATTGATGGCTTGCTCACGGAAGGGCCAATATAACGTCCTGTCATCAGACTAGACAAGAAAACCGTGATATGCAATGTATCAGTTACAATTTTGGGAATGGAAACGGATGAAAATTTGTCCAGAACATTAGATGTGAAAAGTTGTGGAACAAAATTCGTAAGGATTTTGTAACAAATTTATTTGTAGGGAGCACTGCATCACCTTGGATGCTGAGTGAGTTATAACGCACTAAAACTTCCAAATCAGATATATGATAGGATGTTAACTATTATTTGGGGATTTCTGCCCACAGTCTTATCTCGAAGTTCTAGACCACATTTAAAATAGGGCTTTGCTTCTTGTGACATAGAAAAATTATCGGTTTCATTATGTACCATTATATGTAGACTGTCCAAGACAGAAGAGATGTGGTTGTGTGTGTCTCATGCGACGTTTTGACAATTGCATCTGGATGCGGGACATTCAGTTCCTCTACATGTCCCGCCCTCTACAGCAAAACTACCCCAAAAGAGATGCGATATGACTACGAGACGGAAGTTCTCCCTGCACGATCACACCAATTTTGATGCATTTACCACCAGAAATACAACAAATTATTTAAAGCATTTGGACAAGAGTCTTTTCAACCAAAAAACATTATCACTTCAATAATTATAAAATATTAAAATATGTTATCTTGAGATGATTTCGGGGCTTTTTAGTGTCCCCGCGGCCCGGTCCTCGACCAGGGCTCCACCCCCAGGAAGCAGCCCGTGACAGCTGACTAACACCCAGGTACCTATTTTACTGGTAGATAACAGGGGGCATAGCGTGAAAGAAACTCTGCCCATTGTTTCTCGCCGGCGCCTGGGATCGAACCCAGGACCACAGGATCACAAGTCCAGCGTGCTGTCCGCTTGGCCGACCGGCTCCCAATATGTATTTTTGTTGCCAACATAAATATTATTCAATATAATTTTAGAATCTCAACCCTGCTACATATGACTGAACAAAAAAAGTGCAGCTTTAGCTGGAAGCTTTCGAAGTATCTCTTGTAGCGTAATAAAAACAGTAAAATAATAATAATAACAACGATATCAATAAAGAAGTGTTAATCCCTTGCTCGGCGGCCGAGCACCGCCGTATTTGAATACAAAAACCACTCCGTTTAACGGGAACTATTCGGTCAGAACACTACACATGCACCCTGACACGCGGCGAGCTTCACCCCTCGTCTGTTGTATTCTATTTTAAAGTTCAGTAAAGCCAACGAGGCAACCTTTGCGTGCTATAGGGACATTTTCCTCTCCTGCAGATGAAGGGGATTTACCAGCTTCTCCAGGAGGTGATTGCTTCCCATAAGGTGATATATGGCCCGAGCTCCTGGCGAGATGGGTCAAAGACGACACAGGAGGAGGAGGAGGAGGAGGACGAGGAAGCCTTAGAAAAGGAGGATTGAATGAAAATAGAGGAAGAGGAAGGAAGGAAGGATAGGGTGGTTGATAAAAGTATAAAAAAAGAGAAAAAGTATACGTATAAAGCAAATGGGAAAGAGAAGAAGGGGAGGTTGGATGAAAGAGGAAGGAGGACGAAGAAAATTATGATAAATGAAGGGTTGGAGGAGCAGGAAAATGAGGCGGCGGAAGGTGACTAAGAGGAGAAAGGAGGAAGAGTCAAAGGAGGAGGCAGAAGGAAGAGAAAATTATGGTGAAGCGAGATCAATTATAAGAGGAAGAAGAGTAGAAAATAAGGAACAGTTGGAAATGGAAAGGAGAAGGAGAGACAAGATGAGGTAGATAAAAGGGAAATAAAGGAAGGAAACAGAGACGAAGTCGAAAATAAAAGAGATAAAGAAAAGTGGGAAAAAGGTGAAAGAGATAGAGGAGGTTGAGAAGCTGCTGAAGAGTTAGATGAAAGAGAGGAAGAAGCGAAATAAAAAGATGAAAAATGGTGAGAATCTGAAGAATGGAGATAACTGAAAGTTGTATAGGGAGGAGGGGAGGGAGAGAGAGAGAGAGAGAGGGTGTGTGTGAGGAGAACGAGGAGGCGGAAGAGCAGGAATGGTATGATGATTATGAGGAGGAGCAGGAGGAAAAAGGAAAATGAGAAGAACAATCGGAGGATGGAGAGAGGAGGGAGGAAGCAGAAGAGAGAACAGAAGACAAGGGAGAACATAGAGGAGAAAAAAAAATAAGTAGAAAGAGAAGGAACAGAAGGTACAATGAGGAAGAGGAGACGACCGAGCAACAGAAGCGAGGAGACGAAGTAGTAGGATGTAAAAAAGGAGAAGAAAAGGGAGAAAGAATTCGCGTTAAGAAGATGGGAGAAGAAATATAAGAAGAGAAAGAGGGAATTATGAGGGAAAGCGCCAAGCCATTACGAATATAGAGCACTGGGACGGGGTCAGGATAAGGATTTGAGGATTAGGATAAAGAATAAGGATTCCTTCACGGGGATGAAGTAATAGTGCCCAACCACTTGGATGGTAAGAGATTGGTTCTACCGTCTAGCCCAAGTGGTTGAAATAACCACTTGGTTATTCGGACGATTTGGAATAACAGCAAACAAAATATCTGACTTGGTAAGGGGAGTACCTAACAGACAGGAAACATAGGGTCACAGAAAAAGAGTTTGTGTTGAACTATATGGATGTAAACAATCAATTCAAGACGCCATAATTGCTCATTTACTTCACTTATTTACCCGATGGAGTGAGTTTGTGCTTGTTAGTGCTTGCAGATGGCACAAAGCCAATGACGAGTGTTAAAACAGTGGATTGCTGATGTTTTCAGGGTAACTAGCAGAAAGCAGAAAAATCACTGTTAGACTTCAATCCAAACAAGTGTAATAGTTGGAAAGGGGTAGAGGAAGCCAGATGGAAACTAAACTATTAGAGGGAAGGCAGCTAAACGGATTGGGAGAACATTGAGGAGGAGGAGGAGGTGGAGAAGAGAGAACATAGAAGAGAGTGGGGAACATGGAGGAGGAGAACAATTAGAGGATGAGGTGGAGTTGGAGATGTTGTAGGAAGAAGAGTAGAAGAGAGTGGGTAAGAGGGAAGAGGTGGAGAAGAAAACGAGACAAAAGGGAGGATAATAATGAGAAGAAGAGGGTGAAGAAGAAAGAGTAGAAGAATAAAGAGGAGAAGCAGCAAAAGGAGGAGGAGAAGGAATAGAAGGAAAATGTACAATAGGGAAAACAAGAATTGGGTAAAGTAAGACAATAAAGAGAAAAGGGAATAGAAAAGATCATTAATTCAGAAGACTCTCAGCTAGTCGAGGCGAGGTGAGGCACAACTCTCCCCCCCCCTCCCCCCTCACGTCGTCACCTACCCCCTACCCCCTCACATCGTCACCTACCCCCCCTCCCCCTAACGTCGTCACCTCCCCTCTCCACCCCCTCACGTCGTCACCTCCTCTCTCCACCCCCTCACGTCGTCACCTCCCCCCTCCACCCCCTCACGTCGTCACCTACCCCCCCTCCCCCCTCCGGCACCTTAATTCCAGAAAGTCTCTGTCTATCAAGATGAGAAAAGTGTCAAAGTCTATTTGATTCCAGTTTGTCACTGTTTGTGTTCGATTATCACTGTCTTAGACCATCCGGGGAGAGGCGCCCATCCCTAAAGAGTTTGAACTTCGCGGGGATCTCACTCATATGAATTCAGATAAAAAAATTCTCGAGTTTGATGTAATCTTTAAAGATCAGACACTTTGACTAGTCGGAACAGCGACGACCTCGTTTCTTGCAGATCGACGTTCGATCCCCCGATGATCAACGTTTCTGCCCACAGTTCCCTCAACCAGTCCACTTAAATGTCCTCCCATTCCTTCAAGTATTATACAGTCGTAATGCTTAGAACGTTCTCCAGATGATTACTTTACCTTTAAAAATATTAAGGATTAAAGTGCACTTGAAATTTTTAAATATTTACCATTGCTTCCTCAAGTCATTTATGAACATTGTGATCTATTAGAATACACTTTAGAATACCCTAAACACACCAATTAACTATAGTAGAGTCCATAGTACCCAGGACGGTTGAATATCTCTAGAACTATAACTAGAAAGAACTGAACTAGAACTAGAAAGTGGCTTTAGGCATTGTATGTACTAGCTCTATCTATATATCAATCCATTAATGTAACATCACTTGTATGTATGTACCTTACCTGAATAAACATATTTATTTATTTATTTATTATTTATTTAACTGAAGCTTATGATTCAAGCACCCGACTGGAATTCCGCCTTAACTTCCACCCAAACAATGCGGAGAAAGGCATTGAATATCTCGCTAAAATGCAAACATTGCACTCGAGTATTACCCATAATGCCTCAAGCTGAATAACAAATGAAGTTGTTTCTTTGTTTACCCAGCGCGGGCCGGTCCGTTGCTGTGTCGCCCTGGAGTTAACAGCCTCATCACTCCGTAACGAGGCAGCTAACGGTTTTACGTCTAACTAACGGGTGTTATCGGGATCTCTACTAGGTACTTTAGCTACTGAGGTAATGGCTAGTTTCGCTTATCAGGCTGCAAAGAAATTGCGCTCCTCTAGTGGACGGCCCAAAAGGTCTCAATGATTGCGAGTTTATGGTCGACTTTTAGCCGGAGTTGAGAGGCTGTGTTGAAGATGCACAGTGAGTGCTATTTCACACACGTCCAGCAGCTGATTGGTGGATCTGAGTGGCCGGCCCAGCAGCTGACTGGTGGATCTGAGTGGTGGGCCAAGCATCTAACTGGTGGATCTGAGTGCCCAACCAACCAGCTGATTGGTGGATCTGAGTGGCCGGCCCAGCAGCTGACTGGTGGATCTGAGTGGCCGGCCCAGCAGCTGACTAGTGGATCCGAGTGACCGGTCCAACAACTGCTCAACCCACGGAAGCGCAACTAGGTTAATACAACGGCGCCCGCGCACACACAGTTTAGTCAGGATTAAGACAGGAGGACAGCTTGAGGCTTCAAGAAGACCTGGACAAGCTGCAGGAACTGTCGAACAAATGATTGTTAGAGTTTAACCCAAGCAAATGTAATGTAATGAAGATAGGTGTAGGGAGGAGGAGACCAGATACAATGTATCATTTGGGAGATGAAATACTTCAAGAGTCAGAGAGAGAGAGAGAAAGTCCTGGGGGTTGATATCATGCCAGACCTGTCCCCTGAAGCATATCTAGAAGATAACATCAGCGGCATATGCCAGGTTGGCTAGCATAAGAATGACCTTTAGAATGTTGCGTAAGGAGTCTTTCAGAATTTTGCATACCGCATATGTCATACCAATCCTGGAGTATGCGGCTCCAGCATTGAGTCCATAACTAGTCAAGCATAAGACTAAACAGAAAAAGGTTGGAAGGTTTGCCACCAGACTAGTACCCGAACTGAGGGGTATGAGCTACGAAAAGAGACTATGGGAATTAATCCTCACGTCATTGGGAGACAGAAGAGTTAGACGGGACATGATCACCACATACAAGATTCTCAGAGGAACTGATAGGGTAGATAAAGACAGACTATTTAATACAAGAGGTACACGCAGTCGGGGACACGGGGACATGTGGAAATTGAGTGCCAAAATGAACAATAGAGACGTTAGATAGAATTTTTTCAATGTCAAAGTAGTAGATAAATGGAATGCATTAGGCCGTTATGTTGTGGAGGTTGATACTTCAAGTGTGACTTCAAGTGTAGATATGATAGAGCCCAGTAGGCACAGGAACCTGTACACCAGTTGATTGACAGTTGCAAGGCGGGACCAAAGAGCCCAACCCCACAAGCACAACTAAGTACTAGGTAACTAGGTAAGTACACACACACACACGCACACACACACATGGTGGCCGGTGGCTGAGTGGACAGAACGCTTGATTAGTCATGTAGACCGGGGTTCAATTCCTGGACCAGGCAGAAACAAATGGGTAGAGTTCCTTTCACTCTGATGTACCTGTTACCTAGAAGTAAATAGGTACCTGGGATTAGACAGCTGTTACGGGCAGCTACATGGGGTTGTGTGTGGTGGTGAAAAAATTAGTTATTTGTTAGTAACAGTTGATTGATTGACAGTTGAGAGGCGGGCCGAAAGAGCAGAGCTCAACCCCCGCAAGCACCACTAGGTGAATACAACAAGGCGAGTACACATATGGATAATGTATTCCCGATATACAAGAAAGGGGATAGACAGGAGGCACTGAACTACAGGCCAGTGTCCCTAACCTGCATACCAAGCAAGCTGATGGAGAAAATTAAGCGAAAAAAGCTATTGGAACATCTGGATCGAAGAAACTTTGTGACACAACATCAACATGGGCTCAGGGATGGCAAGTTATGCCTCACAGGATAAATTGAATTTTACGACCAGGCAACAAAAAGCAGGCAAGAAAGAGAGAAGGGTGGGCAGACTGCATATTTTTGGATTGTCAGACAGCCTTTGACACAGTACCACACAAGAGACTAGTGAAAAAGCTGGAGATGCAGGCAGGAGTGAAAGGGAAGTTACTCCATTGGATGAGGGAGTACCTAAGCAACAGAAGACAGCGAGTCACTGAGAGGGGTGAGATCTCACATTGGTGAGGCGTCACCAGTGGATTCCAGCAGGGTTCAGTCTTTGGCTCTATTCTGTTTCTGATATATGTAAATGATCTTCCAGAGGGTATAGAATCGTTCCTTTCATTGTTTGCTGATGATGCAAAAATTATGAGGAGGATTAAACAGAGGAAGATATTATGAGGCTACAGGATGACCTACACCGACTGAATGAATGGTCCAACAAATGGCTACTAAAGTTCAACTCGAGTAAATGTAAGGTAATGAAACTAGGCGGTGGAAAAAGGATGCCAGAAACAGGATACAAAATAGGAGATGAAGTACTTCATGAAACGGACCGAGAGAAAGATCTAGGATGTGATATCACACCAAACCTGTCTCCTGAAGCCCACATAAAAATAATTACATCTGCGCATACGCGAGCCTGGCTAACATCAGAGCAGCCTTCAGGAACCTGTGTAAGGAATCATTCAGAACCTTGTATACCACATATGTAAGACCAGTCCTGGAGTATGCGGTCCCAGCAGAGAGCCCGTACTTTGTCAAGCACAGGATGTAGCTGGAAAAAGTTCAAAGGTATGCCACTAGGCTAGTCCCAGAACTAAGAGGCATGAGTTACGAGGAAAGGCTGCCTGAAATGCACCTCACGACGCTGGAAGACGGAAGAGTATGGGGAGACATGATCACTTCCTACAAAGTTCTCAGAGGAATTGACAGGGTATATAAGAATAACTTGTTTAACACGGGTGGTACGCGAACAAGGGGACAGGTGGAGACTGCGCACCCAAATGAGCCACAGGGACGTTAGAAAGAACTTCTTCAGTGTCAGAGTAACTAACAGGTGGAATGCATTAGACAGTGATGTGGTGGAGGTTGACTCAATACACAGTTTCAAGTGTAGATATGATAGAGCCCAGTAGGCTTAGGAATCTGTACATCAGATGATTGATGGTTGAGAGGCGGGATCAAAGAGCCAGAGGTTCAACCCCGCAAGCACAGCTAGGTGAGTACAGTTATGCGAGTACACACACACACACACACACACGATAATGTGTGTTCGCGTACCAACTCATGTCACAGGTGGTGGAGGCCAAGACCGTCAGTAGTTTCAAAGCGTTATATGACAAAGAGTGCTGGGAAGACGGGACACCACGAGCGTAGCTCTCATCCTGTAACTACACTTAGGTAATTACTTAGGTAATTACACACACACACACACACACACACACACACACACACACACACACACACACACACACACACACACACACACACACACACTTGTGAGGGTCTGATAGCTGAGTGGACAGCGCGCGGGGCTCGTAATCCTGTAGCCTGGGTTCGATTCCCGGACTAGGCAGAGACAAATTGGCAGAGTTTCTTTCACCCTTATGCCCTGTTACCTATCAGTAAATAGGTATCTGGGAGTTAGACAGCTGTTATGGGCTGCTTCCCGTGTGTGTGTGTGTGTGTGTGTGTGTGTGTGTGTGTGTGTGTGTGTGTGTGTGTGTGTGTGTGTGTGTGTGTGTGTGTGTGTGTGTGTGTGTGTGTGAAAAAATCAAAATTAGTTAGTTGTTAGTAACAGTTGATTGACTGACAGTTGAGAGGCGGGCCGAAAGAGCAGAGCTCAACCCCCGCAAGCACAACTAAGTGAATACAACTAGGTGAATACACACGCACACTGTTCCACACTTATCCCAAACTAAAAAAAAACTTGAGGTAGCTCTTCACGTATAATAGTAAGAAGGACCTCTTGAACTCCTCGTACTTCACACTGCCAGGAATAGGAAAGTCAATGATAATGCGAGCGATCCATCTCTCCCCCGCGCTCGTCTTCCACTAATGTGATCGAACACATTGAGGAGCCGATGTTACAAGAAGAGGAGCCAGCAGAAGGGGAGAGGACAGGAGAACGACAGGAAACAGAGGAAAATAACAAGCTTTCAGAATCCAGGCGGAAATTGCCTTGGGAAGTAGATTGGAAAAGCGCGAATATGGGGGTTCAAACACACTGGAATTAGCAGGGGTAAGATAATGACGATGAGAGGAAAGGTAGAAAAGCAGAAGATAATATCAAATACAATGTGTGTTCAATGGGACGCGAATGGAACAGGAGCAGGATGCGTATAGGAGAATGAAACCCGATCCCGAACCCGAAAACCTCGGCCGAAACGCTGTGCGTACTAGTGGCTTTGAGTATTGTATGTACTAGCTCTATTTATAAATCAATAAGAATGTTTGTAACTCTGCATCTATATATGTACTTTTACTAAATAAAATATTATTTATTTATTTTATTTAGTGAATGATGAAACATAGACTACGAAGAAACTCCCCCCCCCCTAGCCCCCCCTCCAAAAAAAAAGATAATTTGGGTATAATAAGGGAGGACAAATGGTGGCAACATATAGTCAAAGAGCTCGCTGGAGGATAATAAAAAGTGTGGCAATACAAGGCCTGTTATTTCAAGTCTCATTTACCTGCGAGGGAAGGAAGATATCTACTTGGGTATCTATCTACTCTAAGTTTTAATTGAACGCAAGAAGCGAAGATAACCATGAAGGCGATGGATACCATTTTGGAAATGAACGCATACTTAAGACACTGCTAAAATTATTGAAAGGAAAAGTAAGATGGGGAAGGGAGAAGTATTTAAATAAACGCGTCAGTGGATAGAGGACGCAATAAAAATGGGAAAGAGAAGGGACGATGATGTAAAGAAAGGGGTCAAGGCGATGAAAGCGTAACGGGCCAAAAATGCAGTTCAATCCCTTCCACCACGTTACGAGGCGACATGAAATAGGAGGGAGAGTTAGAGGGAACCAAACGAGAGAGTCGTATGTTCTCTAGCCAGTGTGTTGTGTTAGAGATGAAAGAAGTGTATGACACAGATTCCTGTCACGTGAACAAAACCACTCACGTTGGATCATTTCTGGAATATGAAGTGTCAGCGTCGAGTTCACAATACGTCAAATATAAAACGAAGTTGGAGAACGTTTAAGAGTTATGTACTAGAAAATGGAAGCCGGCTGGTGAAAGTGACGTACTCTCCCGTTTTCTGTTTTGGGTCCTCTGGTAGGTTAGGACAGGACACTTTAAAATGGCCGTTTTCTTGACGTTGGGAAACATTAGGGGGACGGACTGGTTAATTACCACATGATCTATATACATGGTTGAGGAGCAAGATTGAACAACAGCTTTAGAAAATAAATTCAGATGATTACAAAAAGGTCTATTAGTCGACCTTAGGTTTTAGTGCATGTATGACACTAAGAAAAGTGACCCGAATATTCTAAAATCAGAATGTAAACAGGACAAAAGGAGCAGAGGAGACATGATCAGGACATGGAGAATTCCCAAGAAGGAACATGTAAAACAAAAGGGTATCAGGAATGTCATTAGTGCCAAAGAAGTCAAGAAAAAGAGTGAGATAAGAGGCCAAGTGATTCAGGGTGATGTCACTGGCTTCTCTCATGTGATGTGTTGGGGCACTTGATTGAAGATGACAAGTCAAATGTCTCGTCAGCTTGGTCGACGTCATTCCTATGTACTTATATGGAAGGTTACATCCTTCATAGGGGCAGGTGTACACACACACACACACACACACACACACACACACACACACACACACACACACACACACACACACACACACACACACACACACACACACACACACACACACACACACACACCACACGGGGGGAGCTGCCCTCGCAGCTGACTGTCAGCGCTTAGAGGTCGTAGTTCTAATGGCCTGGGTACGACTCCCGGCGGAGCCGGAAACATATGGACATATTTTCTTTCACCCTGATGCACCTGTTTATCTAGCAGTAAATAGATACCTGGAAGTTACAGTTGCTACGGTCACCTTCCTGGGAATGTGTGTGCGTGTGTGTGTGTGTGTGTGTGTGTGTGTGTGTGCGCGTGTGTTAGACAGAGACATATGTAGTAGATATAATAAAGGAAAAAAAAAGATTTGTTAGAAAAGCAGGGCCCAAAAGCTAATCGATTTTTGCAGACACTAATATTAAAAACACACACCATACACAACCCCAGAACCCACTACGATATGATGACAAAAGTCACCACAATATAAGCACTAGAGCGTGATGTGGCAGCTGGACGCCTTCTCATTAATTAGTCCAGAGTGAAGAAAATGCCAGGCTACTCATGGAAAATTCGGAGCATCCATCGCTAATGAAATTCATTAACCATCCATCCAGGACAATTTTATGGTTCTTGTGTCCTGGAGCTTCACCAGAAGAACTATGACATGTGTCCTATACTGTGACGTAATGTGTCCTCTGTAAGTGTCCTTATATCAGCTCTTGGTACATAGGTTTTCAGAGCTGAATCTTGACAAGTATAAGAAAGTTATATATTTTATATGCCTTGAAATAAGAAAAAAAATAATGCCTTATATAAGAAAGTTATATATTTTATATGCCTTTATATTTTATATGCCTTTTTTTGATTGCTGTTAAATAAACCTAAATGGTATGCCTTTACCTACAAAATTTTTATTCATGTGGGGCACCTGTTAAACTTTGGAGACGGGAAAGATGCCAATGATGGGTCTTCTACTCCGTAATTATATATATAAATATATATATATAATATATATTATTATTATTATATATAATATATATAATTTTTTAAAACAATAATCAAGTCACCACTATAAAAATTACTATAGTGACTGAAAATGACAAATGTTGGCAGTTTTTAGATATACTATTCATTGAGAAGGTTTTTCACTAAAGTTTGGTGTTCACAGAATAATTTATCTTATGTTCATTATTTCTCAGGGCATAGATAAAATCTGAAACAATCTATTATTTCTTCTATGTATCTAAGAGCTCTTCGGGTTGTTAGCCCAAAATTCTTGGATGAAGAATTTAAGAATATTAATTCTATTGGTTTCCAGGCTTCGTTATCCACTGAGTTTTTTGGACGTTTGTTGGAGCAAAGCACATCGTACATATTTTAATAATATATAGAGTGAGAAAATTCGCCCAAAAATTGTGTTATGTTTACCATATTTTTCTGGGTTCGAAAATATTATCAAGGCCCTGAAATTTTTTGATATACTTATATTGTTTAATTACGAAAATACTGTTAGAAAACTATTAGTTAGAAACGATTCTCGTAGTGATAATTATGACATTGTCTTTACCTTGTAAAGACTATAATGGGCTCTATGTTGGGCAAACATCCAAAGATTTGAAATGAAGAATTTCGCAACATAAATACTCTGTAAGACAAAGTCAATTGTCTATTATTTGCTTGTTCATTTTTCAGAAAGTTCTCACTAATTTGATTGGAGAGGGTTTCTTTAACAACGTATTGTAAAAGCATTTTTAATAGAAATTGTATAGAATCTGCTTTAATACAGATTACAAAATAATGTAATTTGAACATTAGTAAGGTTTTGTACAATTTAGATCCAATTTGGATTTAATAGTTAAAGGGAAATTTGAGTAGGATCATTGATACGTATTTATATCAATAATACCTTATCGATATCCCATTATCTCATTAAAGACATTACTCCTCACCTCACCTCATTCTTTCTATATATCCACACCACTGAATTGTAAACCCATCCTTTCAAAGCTGTTTTATTAAATACGAAAGTACTACTTAAGGAAATTCCTGTTTTAATTCTTCTTGGTCTGATATTGTCACACACACACACATATATATAATATATATATATATATATACATCTGAAAAATCCACACCCCAAAAGTGACTCGAACCCAGACAGCCAGGGGCACTATGCAACCGGCTTACCTGGTACCTTAACCACTAGATCAACTTTGACCGTACAAAAGACGTTGGCAGCCGAGGCTATATTCACAACATCCCGATGGCATTTGGTATTAAGCTTTGGCATAGTTATTTCATCGAATCACCTCACTTTGTGGGGCCACGTGGGCAACATAAATGAGAAAAAGCTTGCATAGTGCCCCTTGGCTGTCTGGGTTCGAGTTCTGGGGTGTGAAGTTTTCAGTTGCATATTGGCTTGGGGAACATATATGAACACACACATTTTGCCGAGATCACATCATGTACATCATGACAGTGACATGTTTGTCTGTAGCTGTGATTGACAGGAAACTCAAGTTTGACCTAGAAGCAGCAGGTGAGTCTCCCTATACCAACACCTTCTCTCCCATCCCCAGCACCTGCCACAGATGTGTCTCGATCGGCAAGTCGATTTGCCGCACTGATAAGTTCAACCACTTCCCGGTCGCCTCTGACGTCACTGTTCTGATGTATCGGCCATCTTCACTAATATTTATGCTCGAGACGCAGACGAACAACACATGGCGTCTCGGAGGCAGCAGCGAGCACACGCTAAAACATGAATGATCATGAAAGTGAAATGAAGCATCACGATGGGATGGGTTTTTAAAAAGGGATTTTTTAAAGGGGATGTTTTTTTTAAATAACGGGTTTTTAAAAGGGATTGGGTTTTAAAAAGGGATTGGGTTTTAAAAAGGGATTGGGTTTTAAAAAGGGATTGGGTTTTAAAATAAGGATGGGTTTTTAAAAAAGGATTTTTTTAAAGGGACGGGATTTTAAAAAGGGATGGGTTTTTAAAAAGGGATTTTTTTAAAAGGATGGGTTTTTAAAAAAAAAAAATTTTTAAAAAGGGACGTTTTTTTTAAAAAAAAGGGACGGGTTTTTAAAAAGGGATTTTTTAAAAAGGGACGGGTTTTAAAAAGGGATGGGATTCAACCTTAACGACGTGGAATCATTCTGGCGGAAATAGACTTGGTTGTGGGTAAATAGGCGACCCGACGGACGTATATGGTGGTAACAGTGTGCTTACCTCTGGCGTACGGCGTATGTAGACTGGTAATGTCTATGAATTCATCTAAGAGGTTCTGCCGCTCTGGAGAGGTATTCGGCACCAGGCTAATGGGCAGTTCCTCTCTTCCGCTGTAGACGACCTCATGCCAAGTGTACAAGATGACGTTAGTTGTTGACGTATCCATGACAGGATATAGAGATTTACTAATTTAAGTACAAACTTTTAAAAGATAGAGCGCCTCCAAGCGACCGTGGTGGAGAGTGAATTTGTTGAAGGCGTCCATCAGTTTTCTTTCCTGGATTCTTGTAATTAAACTAAAAATGAATTGAGTAAGTAATTGAGCTAAAGTGGCAGCTATAATTTTCAGCTTCATTTATTTTGATTTATTGATTTACTTTACATTTGCTTCGCAAAGTTGTTCAAATATTTTCTTCCGGGATGTCACAGTTATCATTTCTAAAACGATTATTATTTGCAATTTAATATCCTTTAATTTAATGTTATTTATTGTGTTATATTGTTTGAAATTTAGTTTTCTTAACTGTTTTGTCTCTCCTTTACTGCGTGGCTTTACTAATTTTTTCTTCCAAATACTTCTTATTTACTTTGTTAATGTCTTTCACAACATTATCCAGCATTTCGTATACATTTCTTCTGATGTGTTTCTGAACATATTTAGTTTTTTCCTGCTTCTTATCCTCAGTTCTCCTCTTTCTTATTATTGATGTTTAATTAATTTCATCTTTCTCTTGGTTATTCATAGTTTCTCCATTCATTTTGACCTCGCCTTATTCTTATTCCTCCTTATTAATTTTTATGCTGATATTTCTCATTCTTATTTTTCTTCCTCCATTTAATTACTTTTACAACTATTTTGTGTTCAACATATTCCTCATTAGTGTTCAAGTCATACAATTCATCGATTCTTTCCTAATTTTATTCGTCTTCCTCCTACACCCTCATTTCTACAGCTCGTTCCTCATCCTCATTTCTTTATCTTCCCTTATTCTTCTTTTCCTCCTACTTATTCTTATTCACTACGTCCTCGTCCACAGAATATATATAACTTATAATGTCTTTTTCTCCTTCTTTCCTTCTAATTCGACATCCACTTGGGCTGGACGGTCGAGCGACGGTCTCGCTTCATGCAGGTCGGCATTCAATCCCCGACCGTCAAAATGGTTGGGCACCATTCCATCCTTCCCCGTCCCATCCCAAATCCTTATCCTGATCCCTTCCAAGTGCTATATAGTCGTAATGGCTTGGTGCTTTCTCTTGATAGTTCCATTCTATTCCTTCTAAGTCTTCATTCACTTCCATTTTATACTTCCTCTTCATTATTCTAACTCCTCATTGTTCCTGCCTCAGCCTTTCCCCGTGTCCCCAGCTGGCCCTGGCCGGCCTGTTTAACATGCAGGCGGCCCGAACGCAGCTCTGGTGCCTCTCATGATGGCCGCGACTCCAACAATTACCACGAATTAAACAATTAAATGGATTTTCTGCCACGGGAATATTTTCAGATTCTTCCACTCTACCTTTTTTGAGGCAGGGAGGGAGGGAGGGAGTGCCGGTGGTGTGTTGGTGGGTGTTGGGTGGTGTGTTGGTGGGTGTTGGGTGGTGTGTTGGTGGGTGTTGGGTGGTGTGTTGGTGGGTGTTGGGTGGTGTGTTGGTGGGTGTTGGGTGGTGTGTTGGTGGGTGTTGGGTGTTGTGTTGGTGGGTGTTGGGTGGTGTGTTGGTGGGTGTTGGGTGGTGTGTTGGTGGGTGTTGGGTGGTGTGTTGGTGGGTGTTGGGTGGTGTGTTGGTGGGTGTTGGGTGTTGTGTTGGTGGGTGTTGGGTGGTGTGTTGGTGGGTGTTGGGTGGTGTGTTGGTGGGTGTTGGGTGGTGTGTTGGTGGGTGTTGGGTGGTGTGTTGGTGGGTGTTTGGTGATGTGTTGGTGGGTGTTGGGTGGTGTGTAGGTGGGTGTTGGGTGGTGTGTTGGTGGGTTTTGGGTGGTGTGGGGTATGGGGGACCTGTAAAGCAGAGTAAGGGAATTATGACTTACAGGTGTCTCACTGCGTGCCGTATGAAATTGGTCACTTTTAACTGGAAGACTTGAATCCCTTAATCGACCCCATAGAATGCAAACACGAGCCCACAAGGAGACCAGTGAGATATCAGGCAATACATGCATGGAGAAGGATCGTTGCTGAGCACGGGTTGACTCGTCTGTTGGTCGATCATCACAATAGTTCACTGGTCTCGTGGTGAAACCCCATTGGATCAAAGAGTCATTGACTGGCTCATAATTAATTTTATGCTTACATTTATTTGGCAAGGAATTAATTGATGAGGAACTGTCACACAAAACCATATACTGATTCTTACTCAACAGGTTGCGGGAGAATTTGTATATAATCGAAGGCTCCATTGGGACTGTTTTATAGTTCATCAAGACAGCAGCTTGTACCCAGTATGAGTCGTGAATGTGAACTCCTGTACCTATAGAAGGTTATCTGAACAAACAAGCACAAAGTAGAGTCACCATCATACTGATTCACAAAACAATGGAATCCGATCACATTTTAATTTCTGGGCAATGAAGATAGTCAACAGAGCTAAAAAATTGGCATTTTCTAAATAAATTAGACTAATATTAAAATATTGAATAATAAAGAACACTTAAAAGTACCAAAAGAATAATATGAATTAATGTTTAATCAGTATCTAAGCAAGCTGGGATTTAGAACTTCATGTTATCACTTATCTGCATGCTAAGATACATTGTATCATATGAAAATAAATATATATTCATTGTATCATATGAAAAGAAATTGCAGCTTTAATATTAACATAAAAATCAATTCAGTCGCCTTCATACACGTCTAACCACCAAGGAATGTATGATGTATGCCGTGTATGGCATACATTATACATTAACGGCATACATCATACACGGCATATATCAACGACAACAGCAAAAAGTTTTAACAACTTTCAGAGAAAATCTTAACAATCATCGTTCACTGGGTCACTACAAACCGTTTGCAAACGATGACATACCATATAAATTTCTACATTAATTTGTATACTACTAATAAATTACGTTCTATTTGGAGTTGATACAATACTAAATTGCCATGGGAATGTTTGGTTTGTTCTGGAGGAGCCTGGGTATATCTCGGCAGCCTTTAAGTCACTTTCGTAGGGTCCCGGCGGTACAGTCGGGCTCGTTCTAAACTCGCAATCTGGAATTCCCGGTGAAGACTGTGTGGAAAACGCCAAACAACTCCTCGCCAGTAGACGTTCAATTGAAATCCGATCACCCAAGAATTGGGATTCATCTCTTTCTGTTCTCTAAATATTTAGGCCGTGAGACGACAAACTGAGTAGGACTGCGAGTCCTATTAAAGTCTACTATTAAGTCCTATTAAACTCTACAGGTAGTATCTAACTCCATCATACCTCTGTTTGCTCAGTAGTAATCTGAGCGACATTCAAGTACCTGAGGCTCAGCTCTAGCCCACCCGCGAATCACAATCGAGTTGAACGATTTTACGCAATGGTTATGCTTAATGTATTGTGTGTCATTGAGTGTGTGATTGAGAGCCCTCCGCGTCTCATTTGTTGCCTCATTGTGTCGAGAGAGAGAGACATTGTTTTAGCGACCGCGTGTCAATTCATTCTTGTGTCGGTGACTGAGGTGTCAATTCATTCTTGTACTCACCTAGTTATACTCACCTAGTTGTACTCACCTAGTTGCACTCACCAAGTTGTGCTTGCGGGGATTAGGCTTTGGCTCTTTGGTCCCGCCTTTTAACCGTCAATCAACTGATGGACAGATTCTTGAGGGTATTGGGCTTTATCATATCTACACTTGAAACTGTGTATGGAGTCCGCCTCCACCAAATCACTGCCTAATGCGTTTCATTTGTTAATTACTCTGACACTGACAAAAATTCTTTCTAATGTCTCTGTGGTTCATTTGGGTTTCCACCTGTGTCCCCTCGATCGTGTTCCCCACCTGCTAAAGAGTTTGTCTTTGTCCTGTCAATTTCCCTGAGAATTTTGTGGGTGGTTATCAAGTCCTCCCTTTCTCTTCTGTTTTCCTGGGATGTGAAGTTCAGCTTCTTTAGCCTTTCATCGTAGCTCACACCTCTCAGTTCCAGAACGAATCTGATGGCATACCGCTGAATCTTCTCTAACTTTGACCTGTGTTTACGAGGTATGGACTCCAGGCAAGAGCTGCATATACCAGAATTGGTCTGATATATGTGGTAAACAAGGTTCTGAACAATTGCTTGCACAAGTTTCTAAAGGCAGTTCTAGTGCTGGCCAACCAAGCATATGCCGCTGATGATATCCTTTTGATGTGGGCCTCTGGGGACAGGTTCAGTGTGATATCAACCACCGAGACCTTCCTCTATTCTGTTGGCGCTGCGTGTCAAGCCATTGTTGCTTGTCCTTTGTTGTACCCGTAATGCTGGGTGTTAAACATGCGTGTGCAGTGTTGATGCTGGTAATTGTCACCCCCATCTATACCCGACACAAAACTGAGAACACGTCAGTCTAGCTACAGATATTATATGTGTGTAGTGTTAAATTATTTATGCACATTGTCTACAGAAAGATTATTTGTATGGTAATTGCTTTGTAACTGAAAGCACTCCTTGACAGTCGTAGAAATGGTATAAAATTTGTGATGACTTGCACAAGTTAGGCTTTGTGAAAAAGCAGATTGTAATCTGGAGAAGAAACTATCCTTAACAATATATTGTGAATAGAGGTAGAAACCACGCATAGAATTTCGTTCTTAAACGTACATAATGTATAAGACTATAAATAATACTGTCCAAGTAACATTTTATATATATTTTTACTCTACATTCACAGTTAATATGTAGTGTTATTGTCTGTGGTGAATATTTCCCTGGTTTCCCCATTGATCAATGGCAGCATGAAGATCCACTCTCGGAGTAGAGTTGGAGACCAATTATTCCCAAGTGTTTAAGTTCATCTGAGGTATGAGTTAGACATAATAAATTTCCAAGCGACTGTAAACCGATTGCTTGATTTAGTTTTATTCATAACTGACCGATACAAATCATTACTGTCATTGCTGGAAAAAATAGGTGTACAAAAAAATCTTACAGATAATAATTAGAGCAGTGAGACTTGTATTGGGAAAGGATTTAGCATAAAATTAGAATGATTATGCTTGCTGAGGCTAAAAATAACATGAACTACTAATAATTTCTTAAATATATTGACAAGTAAACTTTGCTCAAAATACTTATCAAGCAATTAAAGACTGAATCAAAACAAAGTATTTTCAAAATCGGATTCTGAAACTTCGTTTTAGAACATGTTTAAAACATATTGCGGGCAACTAGAGAAGCGACATGAATATTGGCAAAGAAGGTAAATCAATGTTACATTCAATTTTCAATAAGATAATTATGCACTATATGTAGCAAGAACAGCAGGGGAAAATATAAATCACTGCTGTCATAACACGATCCCATGACAGCTCCACACTCATTTATCTCTAGGGTAATGAGCAGACTGACTCGTCATAATCTGGAGAATATATCACACCTCTTCTGTACCTCGAAAGAGATTGATTGACTTCGGATTATGTATGCACGCATATTGTGTATGTCGAAGTGAGTTATTACAACGTCGACTGAGAGACTGACGTGCCCCAAGATATCTGTCTGATCCTGGAATCTTCGCATGTAGGACAGTGAGCGGTGCAAGGCAGTGAAACGAAAACATGCACATTTTTTTGTAAAGTTTTTCATAAATTTACCACATCTGCTTAAGCTGTTCCTCTGTCGAATTCCTAACAGCATTCAATTTCCTTTAAAATCAAACAGGAGAGCCTTGAGCAATATGATATTTTAAAGGATCATCATACGGTATAATTTTTTTTACAAAAAAAAAAAAAAAATCTGTATAATTTTGTAAGACCAGGTTGTTGGTGGAGAACTATATTAACAACTTATTCACTCGAGCGAGAACCTTCCAAGAAATATTGCAGTGAAATTGTTAAACATTATTTGCAATAAACAAACCTCCATATATCATGTGCTCCGATATCGACCGCTTGTTTAGATATCGACCGCTTGTTTAGATATCGACCGCTTGTTTAGATATCGACCGCTTGTTTAGATATCGACCGCTTGTTTAGATATCGACCGCTTGTTTAGATATCGACCGCTTGTTCAGATATCGACCACTTGTTCAGATATCTACCACTTGTTCAGATATCGACCACTTGTTCAGATATCGACCACTTGTTCAGACATCGACCACTTGTTCAGATATCGACCACTTCTTCAGATATCGACCACTTCTTCAGATATCGACCACGTGTTCAGATATCGACCACTTATTCAGATATCGACCACTTGTTCAGATATCGACCACTTGTTCAGATATTGGCCACGGGGTCTGATATCGACCACGGGATCTGATATTGACCACGGGGTCAGATATCGACCACGGGGTCAGATATCGACTACGTGGTCAGATATCGACCACGGGGTCAGATATCGACCACGGGTTCAGATATCGACCACGGGGTCAGATATCGACCACGGGGTCTGATATCAGCTTATACAATCCCAACCCGAATATCTGCGCTTTTCTTTGTCCAAACATCCAATTTGCGTCTCTGTAGTATTCAGTTGTTTAGTTTTCAGTATAGATTGTTGATGTGTTACGAATTGCTTATTATTATTATTATCTATAACTAACAGGGCTTCGCAATTCTAGTGACAGTCTTTAGTATTTTTTAGGTATTATTTATTAAAAATGACTATATATATTTATGTATGTATGGACTCTGTATATGGTGCCAACAGATCTCTAACCCCATACACGGGGGACTTAAAAGTGTATATTTGCTGGTTACCATTGAAAATGAATGGTAATGTGTGTGGAAGAAAATAAGCTAGGAAAAAAAACTAATATACTGACGAACATGTACTGACACGAATATATACCTGACACGAATATATACCTGACACGAATATATACCTGACATGAATATATACCTGACACGAACATATACCTGACACGTATATATACCTGACTGGAATGAGTTTAGTGCACCGGTAAAGAGAACGGATGAGACTAAAAGCTTACACCCGCACACACACCTGTATGTGTAGACGTTCGAAAAATCGTACAAGAATTTCGGACCAGTTTGACTGAAGTGTAAGTTGGTTTACACTGGATAAACTGTAAGTTGTGTATTTACACTTGATGTGTAGAGGTCAGCTGTCGTTTCTTTCATAGTGAACAGATTGTGACTAAATATTAGTGAGCAAAAATCTCCAGTTAGTAACATCGGAAAACACTTATTAGTTCTGCTAGTTTATTTTTTTATAAAGTGAGGTAATTCGTATGCAAAGTAACTAATTTAAATATATGTTTTACTAGGCTAGAAATGTCGTTAGAGTAGATCACATAACAATTTTAAGTAGGCCTGTAGCCTTATTTTTTTGCAAGAATTTTTAATGCTTCATTTACAGTTTTAAAAAAGCACAAAGAGAGCATTGAGTATAAAAGTAAATGAAGGCATTTTAATCCCCCAAATTATAGTATTCCAAGAAAAGCATCATAAAGTGCATTATTTAAAATGAATTTTCCCCAACAAAACGCTTAATACTGAGATGTATATAATTTCTTTGACTTGCCTATAGTTGCCCTCATTTGATTATGGAAAAATAATTAAAAGAAACGATGCAAACGTATCAAAACGATATAGACTATTAAGTGTAGGTATACGATTTATTATTCTCTAAAATGAATGTGCTTCCATATTCTCCTACATCAATACGATGGACATTCAACTCTCCGTCATGACTTGATATTTTTAATAGCCTTAAACCACCACCCCGGGCTATTATTACCATGGGTTATTACTACCGGTTATTATTCTCAACACAACGAAAGAAGTGACAGTTCCAACACGCGTTTCAAATGGGGACAAATAAAGTTGGAAAAGAATTCGGTGTGATTTTTTCTGGCGAGGTCGATTATTGGCGAGTAGCGAGGGGCGAGGACATGGTACCTAATATAGTCACCATTATCAGGCGGCGACCACGAGGCAGATCTACGAAGCAGTTACGCAAGCACTTACGAACCTGTCCATCTCTTCTCAATCTTTAGCGGCTTTGTTTACAATTATTAAACAGTTAATGATCTCCGAAGCACCAGGAGGCTGTTTATAACAATAAAAACAGTGTATCGGGAAGATTCATGCTCGTAAACTGTTTAATAAATGTAACCAAAACCGTCAAAGACCGAGGAATGATGTACACGTTCGTAAGTGCTTGCGTAACTGCTTCGTGAATCTGGCCCCAGGTTTATTGTGGGGTCTAGTTTACTTTAGCCAAGTTGTTGCTTCTCTTCCTAGGTGTCTCCCACCGCCCACCCAGTACCCGGGTCTCCTAACTCCACCCACCCAGTACCCGGGTCTCCTTACTCCATCCACCCAGTGCCCGGATCTCCTTACTCCACCCGCCCAGTGCCCGGGTCTCCTTACTCCACCCTCCCAGTGCCCGGGTCTCCTAACTCCACCCGCCCAGTGCCCGGGTCTCCTTACTCCACCCTCCCAGTGCCCGGGTCTCCTAACTCCACCCATGCAATGTCAAGCGGTCTTTCTTACACCCACTCGGATCCTGACGTTGAATGTCCTAGAGTTTTAATGGCCACTTTGGAGTTGGTGGTGGTGGTGGCGACTGTGTCTTGTGCGGACGGGTCGGAGGTCAATATTTTTTAAGGGTTTTATACAGCAGATGGTGCATACGGGTCTTGATTAGAGCGGCTATCCACGTTTCGTTGTTCTTCAGTATACTTAAGCTTATGCGACTTCTTTCATTTTGCGAGTCTGTTTGGTTTTGCTTTTTGAAGACTTCGATTGGTAGGGAGGTTTTTAGTGTTTGAAATTTTGTAACAAGTGGTTGGAGATTGGTTTCGTTGAGCACATCTTAGATTCTCGTCTAGTTGATGCTCTCTATGGCTCTGTTTTGTGCAGTTTCAAGGGTGTTGCTTAATCGTTCCTCCATATGTCGCACGTGCTTGTCGAGGCCCTTTCTTCTTATGAATTCACAATCTTAGATACTAATACTCTGACACCCTGTCTGTGTCTACATTTTAGGTAATGAAGTGCATTTGCTATGCAGGATCTTGCAGTCTAAATGGCTTTTGTATTTTCAATGTTTATATTTAGGCCTAACTTAAGAAAAGTGTGTCATATTTTCCTGAGAGTTTATTGTGCTTCTTGAAGGACATGAACATGCTACGAGGACGAAGTCGTCGGAGCAGCTGATGAGATTTGTTCTGTGGCAGCTTCAACAGGACAAGGTCTTACGTCAAGATGATTAATGGCGCTTGACTACTTCACCATACGATACTTCATTTGCTTGGGTCATGCATTGGTAAAGATGACCCTGGCATTATGGGGTAATCATGGAGTAATTATGTTACCGCTATTTCTGCCAATAAATTAAAGAAATAACATGGGAGGGGGAGAGGAGTTTGCTAATTCAAATTCTTTGGCTGTGAAGGAAAGCAGGAAGGTGTACCTATTGGTGGTTAAAGACGTTAATGAAGCAGAAGGCTGTTGCTTCTACTTACATCAATCGTATTATGATGAGTTGACCCACACCTGTACGCCGTACCTGTCGTCCCCTTCAACACCCGTACACCCTCATCGCTAGAGACAAAATGCTCTTCGCTGTCCCTCATCCCTCGTCCTCCCCTACCCCACACCCCACACGTCTCATCTCTCTGGTGTGACACTCTGCGTCGCCCCGCAGCCATTTTACAGCGTCAATATCGCTGGCGAAGCAGCGCTATTTTCCTGGCGAGTGTCCCCCTAGCGGCGGGCGCGGGTCGTCTTCTTGGCTCCCCACACAACAACACCTCATCATCACACAAGCGCCCATCCGCCATTTGACTTCCCCGCTGCTCTCTCAGAAATGAAGATATTGTGCTGCTATTCTCTCGTCAGCCATCCTGGGGGCTCGTTACGGAGCTGTTTGGCCCGACGGAATACACGAGGCCAAGGAGTCGCGAGTGTCAGGCCGGCAATCAGGGAAGGTGCCAGCGCCGGAGGCTGCGGGAGTGATGGTTCCGGAAGGAAGGTAGGAGGGGGAGGAGAGGTGTGGGGGCGGTTAGTGAGCGACCTAAGGGCCACTTCGGAATCGCGGTGCCAGTGCCAAGTGCTAGTCGTTTCCTGATGGAGTAAAAATTGGTCGCTGGGATGAGCTAAATGAAATGAATTATTTTTAGATGATTTGTTTGCTGGTTTTGAAATGAATTTAGATGATGGTCAGATTTTCTAAAAAAAAACATATATAACACTGATTTTTATTCCTTTGGTGTTGTGAATATCCTTCTTACGCTTTCAGCTCGCAAGATAACGCTTCCTGTAGTAGAGCTCTGGCAATGTGGGATTACTGACCCACCTTGTACATCTACCATCTCTTTACTCAGCAGTAATTAGGAACTAGGTAGAAAATCAATTAGCGTATGGTCTTTTAGGGACATGTAGGAGGAAATGTACAAGAGTGAACTCTTATACCTTGTAGACAAGAGCTGTTTTGTGCCATCTTGGTAAAAATACAAAAATCTGGTCTTTTATAATTAGAGTGCTGGCAAACACCTAACAGTTGATAAGCTTCTGGTATGGAACAGCTTTCCAGCGTAAACTAACTCCTCAACAGACGTGTGAAGAACAAAGTAATCCAATAACAATGTTTCGCGCCCCCTCCCCCCCAAAAAAAACCTTATCTCAGCTAAATTACTACACACTGTTTATCAAGTTCCATTAAAAGCATATCATGATTTTTTTGTTTACTGCTAATCAAGTTCTCCATCCCTTGTCCGGCGCCAAGCACCAACGATGAGGTTCATCCACCTCACTATCCTCCACTATACTTATTCCTCACAATCTGTTACCATAAGAGACAATAAAGCCCCGGAAGCAGTAAGGCCTAACTTTATATATATAATGCCTCTTTATATATAAACCTATATTAAAAATATAAAGTACCTCTATCACTTAGAGTGCCTGTTCGTCTTTCTGTTCTAGACTAAAGGCTAGATACATTGGGGGATAGGCCCACGCAGCTTTGCAGGGTAAAATATCTTAGGTACGGGATGGACATAGGCTGGTCGTGGTTGGTCCAATATATGCCTATTTAGAGGGGGGTAGTTCCCCCTCTAAATAGGGGGGGTACTGTAAGGAGCCTTTCAGTACAAAATCCGTGAAATGTGGCTCCTTCAGTCACTTGAAAAGAGATGAATGTCCATTCAGTATCAAATGAAAATGTCTATGTATTCGAGTTTGGAAGGCAGGAGGGAAGAGGGAGGCCACAGGAGAGGAAAGAAGGTGGGAAAATAGAAGGTAGGGAGTTCAGGGTTAAAGAGGGTGGGTAGCGATAACTGGAAAAACCAGGAGAAAAGAGGAAAGGGGCGGAGACAGTTAGATGAGGAGGAAATCTGAGGGGAAGAGGGGGGCGGTAAAAGGGGAGGAAGGTGCGGGGGGGGAAGAGACAAACTGGGCGACGTAGGGTCCCTCGTTTAGTGTGTATATAGACATTATGGAAAATTCCCGTATTTGAGTACTGTTGGGTATTATATCAGGAACGAACTTCGTAAGATTCCGAGAAGTACTTATCCACAAATTAGTTTTCAGTTCGTGTTTACTAACAATTACACAATTTTAAACTATTTAAAACATTGTACTAATAGATGGTGAAATCTTTTACATCTGTACTGTGATAAATGTGAGAACTACAATGTTTGATTCGTGGGAAATACCTCACGAAACCTTAGGCATTGTCTTTGTAAACATAAAGGTATTGCTTACGGCACTGGTTTGCCCCGTAAGCAAGTTGCATCTTGGTTGCAAGTTTCAATTGTATATACCAGCAGAACACCTGGTGTATAATGACACAGCATACATCAACTTACATGACAGAGAAGGAAGCCATCGATATTCCCTGGTCAGGAGCTGTTCAAACCAGCAAAACACCTACGGTCGGGCGCCTGACAGCTGGATGGACAGCGCTTCGGGTTCGTAGTCCTGAGGTTCCGGGTTCGATCCTCGGTGGAAGCGGAAACAAATATGCTAAATGTTTCTTTCACCCTGATGCTGCTGTGACCTAGCAGTAAATAGGTACCTGGGAGTTAGACAGCTGCTACGGGCTGCGTCCTGGGGGTGTGTAACAAAAAGGAGGCCTGGTCGAGGACTGGGCCGCGGGGACGCTAAGCCCCGAAATCATCTCAAGATAACCTCAAGAAGAAGATAACGGTGTTGGTACTCAAACCAGTGACTCACCTGTTCTGTAATGAATTTAAATAATTGGCTCAACAGGTTCATTGATACCAACCAGCGATACTCCACACGAACTCTGGCACAAACCACACACACACAGCTGGTGTACAGTGACACAATTCACTGACATCTCCGCTGCTGACTGTCACATCCTGAGAGTAACCTACAGCGCCAAACAATCAAATTAAGTTAACTGCAGCTTTAAATACCAAGCAGTTTACATCAGCCAAAGCCACTAATCGGTTATGTAGGTTTCATAAGCCAGGAGGAATATACAGGACAGGAGCACAGTTCCCAATTTTCACGACAGAGGCCTTGAATACAACTTCGTATCATACAAATAGGAGCAGCTCGGTGTATTACCCCCCCGTCCCCAGGCCCGCCTGGAGACGTCGACACGCTTGAGGGAAGGAGGTATCAGGGGTGACGGGAGATGCTCTTCCCGCCTGTCAGTCACCAGGATATATTAAAGTTTCACTTCAGGCCACAGTAGTCCATGCCACCGCTCTTCATGCCACCGCTCTTCATGCCACCACCTCTCTTGCAATCAATTCTACTGCCACCACCTTCCCTGCTACTGTCTCCCCTGACACCTCTCCTGCCACCACCTTCCATGCTACTGTCTCCCCTGACACCTTCCCTGCCACCACCTTCCCTGCTACTGTCTCCCCTGCCACCACCTTCCCTGCTACTGTCTCCCCTGACACCTCCCCTGCCACCACCTTCCCTGCTACTGTCCCCCCTGAAACCTCCCCTGCCACCACCTTCCCTGCTACTGTCTCCCCTGCCACCTCTCCTGCTACCTCCGTTGTCAGCACTCCTCGTCCCCTTTTGAATTCTGGCGACCGCGACCAACCTATGTTCATCCCGTACCTCAGTCTGTGCTAGTTTGGGTGAGCCTTACCCCAAGCGTGAAACCGTGTTCAGCTTTGAACAATTATTCTCATAGTATATATATATATATATATATATATATATATATATATATATATATATATATATATATATATATATATATATATATATATATATATATATATATATAATCGTAATGAAGTCACAATGTCGTGATAGATCGATGAAAATCATTTTGAAGTAACTAAGTGACCTGAAGTCGGGATCTGGTAATTCCCAGACGCCTGCCTTAACCAACTCTGCCACGATGGTACACAAGCTGACCAAGCCAGAACCCTACTGAGTACTCTGGGAGGTACTGGAGGCTCCAAACCGGGTCCTAACCAGGATTTTACAGCCAACCCGACCACACTCTGGCCTACTGTAAGGAAACTAGAATTCAGTACAGTTCCGTGATGGTCGGCTTTTGTACCATCGTGGCAGAATCCGTTAAGGCACGTGTCTGGGAATTACCAGGTTCTGGTAATGACTCGAACTCTGTGTTCGAGTGACTCGAACACAGGTTCGAGTCACTCATTTAGATAAAATTAATAATCATTGATATTTCACGCTATTGTGATTACTTCGTGATTATATTTATATATTTATTTCTTATTTGTATAACAGATAAATAAAATAAAATAAAGATCATGCAGAAGAAGGAGAGGGAACTATCAGGATAAAGCGACAAGGCAAGGGAAGCAGTTTGTTGGAGTCAGCTGATAATTCTTGAGAAACCTATAATTATCTCTCGCTTAATTTTTACCCTAACGACGATCGATGGCGCCTTCCTAACGTCGTATATGACCCCGAAGACCCTTCCCCTTCCCCTACACCGAACACAACCACTACCAGACCCTAAAAACTCACCCAAGAACCACCAAATGGATTTGGTCCCGCACAACCATCTCAGCGACCATCTGCAATGCACAGACTATCCCCCACGGCCGTTGGCCCCTTCATCCCTTCTGTTCTCCTCTCATCTCCGCGGGCAACAGTGACCTTCGCTTACCCCATCTCTTCCCCTTCCCGCCCCGTCCAGCTGGTGTACTGGGAGCCGTGTGATGGAGATAATACTGACTGGTGGAGTGGTGGGGTGTTGTTCCCAGTCGTCACACCACACCAGCCGGAAAACAACAACGGGGAGCGTGGAAGGTTCTCTGCGGGTTGAGTTGGCAACAATGGTCAGTCTGATTTTGTTGATAGGTAGAGTGAAGGGATGTGAGTGGGGGAAGGAGGAGAGAGAGAGAGAGAGAGAGAGAGGAAGGGGGAGAGAGGGAGAGAGAGAGAGAGAGAGAGAGAGAGAGAGAGAGAGAGAGGGAGAGAGAGGGAGAGAGAGAGAGAGAGAGAGAGAGAGAGAGAGAGAGAGAGAGAGAGAGAGAGAGAGAGAGAGAGAGAGAGAGAGAGAGAGAGAGAGAGAGAGAGAGAGAGAGAGAGAGAGAGATAAAAGGGGGAGAGAGGGAGAGAGAGAGAGAGAGAGAGATAAAGGGGGAGAGAGGGAGAGAGAGGAGAGAGTACTCGATACAGTAGAAGTGAAAGAGAGATAAACAGAGATAGAGGTATACGGTAAAAGAGAGACATAAGTGATGGTCGTTTAGAGAAAGAGATTAGATGAAAGAAAAAGAAGCATAGGAAGATCGAAGACGAGTGAAGGAGAGGAATAGCGAAGAAGAAATAGAGAAGCAGTGACCAAATAGATCAACCTTGTTTGAATGGATTCCCTCCAAACTCTTGACCACAGTTGTTTGACCAGTCCTGTGATCTTTCCTCTCGGTGAAAGACCGACTGACTTTCTTTAGAACAGGAAGTATCTACACTACGTAATTATCTTATTAGCTACGGGTGATAAAATCGTCACGAGGAAAGAAAAATGGCAAACTCATTCCGGATTCCTCTCTCATGTCAAACCCAATGTTTACTCCCACAGCTGAAGTGGATTCATAACGACTCTGCTTATGAGGAAAGTTTCTGTTTATATTCGAGCACGGAAGTTTCCTCTCCAGCGTCTGTCATGTATGATGGCCTAGATTATACATATGCAAAGTAGCGTGTATAACCGAAGTTCTAGGAGAATACTTAGGGACTTGGTATTAATCCCAAAGTTAACAAAACAAGGCTGAATATTCGTTCATAATGTTGCATATATGTATTAGTAAAATATACAAAATATGGAGAATGTCATACGCTTGAAGACATTTACTTTATTTTAATCCATCTCGAAACACAAAAATTTATATTCATCTGCCGTCAAGACAAATATTTCTTTAATTATTTAAAGATATGTTTTGTTTAGGATTGATAAAACATCCATAATATTGTGAGTTATCTGATGCCATCCTCATCAGCATTTCCTTCTAATTCGGACCACTCCAACATGCCAGAGTGTACAAATCAAGCTGAGAACAATTATATGGTTCGTTTCCATACCACCGGCGAGCCGAACCCTGAAGCTCATGGGGAATATTACATCATGGAAAAGCATCTTCTTTACGACGTCTTCTCCAGGAATTAAGGCGCGAGACACCATACTTTCATATTTACGTGAAGTCACCATTTTTTTGTGTATTTTAACCACAACTCAGTAATAACCCTGAAAGCTATTTTAATTTATCACTTGTGTATTTTAAAACTTTATTCTCCTTTTGGAAGGTACTTGCCAGTTCAAATTTCCACAATAGTAGGGAAGCGGTGCGGGTGTCACTTAGGTCGATGAGGTCCAGCACCGGAATCAGAGGCCATAGAGTGCTTCAATACATGGTTGGGTGATACAGGGTATGTTCATACTCAAAAATAAATGTATACTCTAAAAATAAATATACACTCAAAATTTAAAACAATTTGAATGTATGTTTGGAATTTTATTAGTAATTCTCTGTTATGCTAATCTGCCAATACTGCTACCAAGAGTTAGTTTTATTAGCTTTGTGTTCTCTTTTCGTGAAGACGTTATGATGTGCTTGACATTGTTAGAGTGTATCTTCATCCAGAAGCTCGAAAGCAGCCGTTCCAGCAGTAGAATGCATGCAAGAAACTCAGTAATGTATTATCACAGAGCACTGAACCTTCACTGTTTAGTTCTTTCATCGGCTCCCAATGAAAAACTGGAGATAAAATTTTGTATACTAAAAGATTTGTCACTCCCATTGCTAGTCGTTACGGTGGGACCTTCCGGTGATATTAGTGACTATGGTATTGTGATTGTGTATCTAATTTACAGCTATTCATGTAATACTGTAAGTTACGGTGATGTAAATATGTTATTGTGCTTTTGAGTGACTGTAAGCTACAGTGATATTAGTAAATGTACCTATTAAGTAAATGTACCCCAGCTGCTGAGGATCGGTTACTGTGACTTTTGAGCAGTCTGATAAAGAGCACGGTTGCCACCAACAGTCTTGCGGCCAATTATAGCGAGTGGTTCCCGTGGAAGAGAAGCAGGCTCCTAAAGGGCTTGGCTGTCATGTCTATATAGCAGGCTGCAGAAGAACGTGATTACCATGGGAGTGCTGCAGGCTGCTGTACTTCTATGGCAACGAGATCAAGGAGGGAGGCTGCCATGGCAAAAAGATCGGGGTTGCCATGGTAGCCCCCCTCCCTCCTTCCTTCCCTTTCTGTCCTCCCTCTTAAATTCCATCTCCCCTCCACTCCTTAAAATCAGTCCCTCAACGGTTAGAACCAAGGCCGCCAAGTACTGTAGCCCAGTATAATACCCACTCAGCCAACGCATAACGTTGCCCTCCCCGCTATCTCCGCCAGTGTAGCGGGGGTACTGGACGCACGGAGGTCTAACAAACTTCCAATATTAACAAAGTTGTCGTTGTTTGAGTTGACATTGGGCCTGACTACCTTGGTTAGAACCCCCGGGAGATCATTTGAGTTGACAGTTAAAAAATATTCCTTGTGAACTATTTGTTGTATAAAAGAAAATATTTCGGAAGTTGCGGCAAGATAATAAAACAAAGGAAGAAGAAGCGGCAGTAAAATTTATTACATAAAGCATACATCTTCTTCAGCAGCGGTAGTGTCCATGGTGAGGTGCAAGACTGGCCAGTGTCTTATTGAGAAAAATGCATAAGTGGTGATTGTTATTGTAAAATTACCCATATGCCTTATTTTATACTGGTGTCTGGAGGCTGCTGCTCCTCCTCCTTGCTACGATCGTACACAACATCACTTACTGCATCAATACGTCAGTAATCTTCTGTCAGGAATTTTATCAGAAATAATGACTTCCATTATCGATTGCTGAGGCAAAAAAGTTCGATTCACGCCCCATTATTATACTGTAAACTGCATGCTGGTTCTGCAAATGACTATCAGCTTCTTATTAATAAAGCGAAACGATTTCGCGAGGAGAAAGAGCCATAAAAATAGTTCAAATTATTATTTTATTTCGAAAAAGAGTCGCTTTTAGAATATTTTTTTAATTTTTCATTAAAAAGTTTGAAAGCAATTTCTCTTTACCAAAGTACGTAATCCCCACACCAGCATTCACTGGAAATACTCTCACCATTAAATAGTTATTCCTGCGGAAGGTACGAAGAAGGTTAGAAATGTACTGCCGATTAATTATAAGAAGAATATTTGAGTTCAAATAGATCAAACATTATGTCATATACCATGCAAAATATTAACGGCAATCGATTTCTTAGTAAAGATTTTGCACATTTTACAAAACAAAGTTTAATCAAATGCTTCAAGACATGGTTACGTTCACAATCTATTGTTGGATGAGTATTGAAAAGATTATGCCTTTAAATATCTTCACTTATGTCAAGCATTCGATACTGTGCCTTGTGGAATTCGAGACAATTTCTAAAGTGTTACTAAGGCATGGTATTTTGTAATGAAAGTTACAATAAATGGAGTTAAGGACGAATGGGTAAGGAAGCCAAATCATAAAATATATTATTTTTCAAGGTTATGAATAAACTTTTTCCTTCCCCCCCCAAAAAAAAAAAATTCTAACAATTCTTGATAAGTTATCTATTTTTAAGGAATTGAAAATGGTGATAAAATACTTAAGATATGTCATGAACAATTTCTTTTAAACGCCAAGAATATGCTTTTTTGAGTGTTACAACGTTAGAAAAAGCCTTAAATGTGTACCCCGAGAGAAGTATAACACATGCAACAAAAGAGACTAACAAATTAAAAGGAGTTGCAACTCGTGCTTAGTGGACTTGAGCCGGGAACCGCCAGGACCTGCACGGTCAACCCCACAAGCACACCATCACGACTCCTACTTACTGGGGAGTTGGAGTTGAATATATCTTTATGCATCTATCTTATGTGCAGACATATCTTAAAAACCTTAATAATATGAAACTAAGAAACTGATTTTCTTATAATGTTGGCTCTAAATTATTCATAGCAGTTTTATTATGAAACGCGACTCGCATTGTTCTTTTCATGTGCTAAAAACAGATTAATATTTATTATTAGGTACATTTTAATAGGCTTTTTCGAAGTTCAGGAGCTGATACGAATAAATTTTTAACAGTTAATTCAAGCAGAGCGCCTCCAGATCCGCCAGATTAAGTGATTTTTGCTTGTCAACTTGCTTCCTTAGCTTATACAGCAAAGTGTCTATAAGATAAAGGACCGAACTTTGTGATGGCTAACCAATAATGTTATCGAACTCAAACTAGTTGTGATTTGGAATGAATCCATTCCTCAATTTTAAGACTCGTAGAAAGACAAGAAAATGCAAACAGAAATAAAGCACAGAAGGGATGGCATTTCTCACTACAAGAACGTCAGTTTTATTGCGTATTCAAAACTATAAATATTTCATGCTACCAAACAGCATGTTCGCAACCGTAATCGAGATGCTGTTTGATTGTAAAAAAAAAATTACTGAACGATCACATAAATAAAGAAATGACCTTAATAGATCAGGCGTCAAGAATTACAATGAGAAGAAAAGGGTAAATATTCAGGTGGCATGACTTACAATGAGAGATAATAGGGTTAGATGGCATGACTTACAATGAGAGATAATAGGGTTAGATGGCATGACTTACAATGAGAGATAATAGGGTTAGATGGCATGACTTACCATATATTCCAATTAATATATGCAACAGTTAGTTTAGCAAAAGTTTTGTAGGCGTTTGGAATAGACTTCTAGGTAGTACTATATTTACACAAAATATATAACGAATCAAAGGATACCAACTGAATAAATTGAAACTGATGAATAACCTTCATAATGACTGGAGTTGAAAATTGGTTTGTCGATTTATGAAACATGCAATCTGGTTAAACAAGAGACAGAGGCATCGTATTATTTCATGCATAGTTTAAAAGATATCCCTACAAACAAACACAAACCGTAACGGTCCCAATTTTCCACTTGTTACGACCATTAATAAAGTTGTTACAACTTGGTATAACGTTATTTATAACGTATTAGAACGTTGTTACAACTTCTTATACTGGTTGTTACAACTAGTTTGTTGTTAAAACGTGTTCGAACGATGTGGCAACGTCTGTTTTGCGGGATATGAGTGATTATTGTTGGATATAAACAGACATTTCCTCGAATGTTGCTGTACATTTTCTGAGGTTTCCCTTATATATATGTTTGTGCATATCGTTTATAACTTATTGTTTGTAGACGTTTGAGACAGCCGCATGAGAGAAAATTAGCCCGTATGCCTATTGAAGTATTTGTCATTATGTTAAAGAATGAATATTGAGCTTTGTCCTCCAGAGTCTTGCATACTTGTAATTATATATTAGCATATCTTGTGAAGTCAACAATGGTGTTGTAGTAACAGTAACCCTTTAGAGAAGACAACGGTGATACTATTGGTGAGTCAACAGTAACCCCTTTAGAGAAGTCAAAGGTGATGATGTGAGTGAGTCATAAGTAACGCTCCAGAGACATCAACGGTAATGGTGTAGGTGAGTCAACACTAATACTTTAGTGAAGTCAACTGTAGTATTCTAGTGAAATCATCAGTGCCTGCATGTCGAAATCAACAAAGACATTCAGGTAATCTCAATCCACATTAGAATGGTCAATAGTGATACTATCGTGTTTCTGAAAACGATTGTTAGATAGAATTGATGGGATTAGTCTTTTGGTGAAATTTTAAATTAGCGCCTCCTGCCTGTCCACTTTTTTTTCTAATATTGGGATTGAGATGGCCCTTTTTTTCCTGATTTTTTGGTAATTTATTTCCTCAAGTGTTTTATTCAAAACACCAGAAAGCCGATGAAAAATACCTCTACATCATCTTTCAGGCGGCAAGTTGATAATATTATGTCGATATAACAATAAATATGCTCCACACATGATAAAACAAGTGAAACATAATAAGCAATATTGTAGTAAAATACACAAAACTTGCTCCTGTCTCGCAGAGTTATTTTAAACTATGAATCGCGATATTATGTAAGGATAATTATCTGGATGTGAATAAATCATACAACATTGAGTTTCCAATTGAAGTATATCGTGCTGTATATGAGAGAGAATGAGGAATGGCTATACAATTCTAGTCAATTCCTTTAAAGATCTATTGTTATGTGTATAGAAAGATACAAACTGCTCCACCACGTCTAACCCGAACACAGCTCTTATAATGACCAGGGACATTCCAGCACTTGGACCTGGGCTTAAATCCCTGGCTTTGGCAAGCGGTTAGATTCCAATGTACCGTAGCACTGACCACACCTTTGCGTTCACTAGTGGGGCTGGGCTCTCCTGTATCGTAACACCCAAACTCGCCTTGCGCTCCTCTAAGGGATGGAGTCTACAGATTCGTAGACCCCACTATACCCAAGAATTGAACAAAGAATGGGCTCCCCGGCACCAAAGCAGCTACGACCCTCTTGCGTCCACTAGGGAGGCTGAATTTGATAATACCATGATTTCCCAACGTCCATTCCTCAAATTTCTACTGGACGATAATGCAGCAAGGAATCATGACGGTAACTCGGTATATAATTGAGGATTACTCGGCAGCTACTGAATTATAACTCGGCAAGTTTGTTGACGATAAGTCAGCAGCTAATGGTGGATAATTTGTCAGCTAGTAGACGGCACCTCATTAGGTTACTGGACGATAACTCAGCAGCAACTGGATGATAACTCGGCAGCAACTGGACGATAACTCGGAAGCTTCTAAACAATAACTCTGAAGGCAACTGGATGATAACTTGGCAGGCTTCTTGATGACAGCCTAGCAGGTCACTACACTATTACTCAGCTGGCTACTGGTCAATAACTCTGAATGCTGCTGGACGATAACTAAGCAGGTTACCGAACGATAACTCCGCAAACTACTGAACGATAACTCGGCAAGCCACTGGACGATAAATCAGAAGGGAGCAGGATAGCAGGAAGATAACTCCCCAGGCAACTGGAGTGACTGCAATGCCATACAATCGCTGGCGAACAAGAATGGAACGAGAATTCGAAAATTAAAGACAACTTTTAGAGTTTCCTTCCCAGTGTATCTAAATTCATTTATTGGACAAACTAAAGGTTGCTTCACTCGAATTGGGGTGACTGTGTTTATATAAATATATATATATATATATATATATATATATATATATATATATATATATATATATATATATATATATATATATATATATATATATATATATATGTATATAGGTAAATGTTTTAATTTTTTATGTTTACAGTCCAGAGGCATGTTTTAAGAAGAATTCCCAATGTTATTAACTGGTGAATTTTAATCATATATATATATATATATATATATATATATATATATATATATATATATATATATATATATATATATATATATATATATATATATATATATATATATATAATATATATATAATATTATTAAAAAATAAATTATAAATTTTTTATATATATCTTCGGGTTTTGGGAAGCGTTTTTGAGTGGTTATTGCAATCTGACCTCAACTTTGACCAATCTTTAAAAGTGTAAATGTTCTTGTCCCGGCTTTGCCACATGTATGGTGTCCCGAACATTTGATGGCTGTTCCACACAACGCAAAAACTCGAGAACAATTGCAATGCAATTCTGGTTTTAACTACCTCGAAACGTAAGACCCTCTTACACCCACTCTACGGTATCGAAGCAGATGGTAATTAGTCCGAGAGAATAAATAACCGAGAAGTCGAAGCACTTGGGAAATTTATATAACACTTTCGGCAATAATATCATACATTCTCACCCACTCCCAAGTTCTTCCCTCCCCCCCTTCAAAAAAAAAAAAAAAAAAAAAGAAAGCAGGTCTGGTCAAACCTGAACTAAGAAACCCCATTAGCTTTGATAAATGTCTTCGATATTTCTTAAGGGCTTGAGTTTAATCCGAAAAGAAAGACCTGCGTTTCTCTTGGTGATATAACGACATGAGGAACGTTTATGATAGTAGGTGATAATGCACTTTTAGACGCTCATTACTGTGATACAGCGGAGACGTCTGTGTCACGCCCGCTCCCCACCCACCACTCAATACACTGGTCAACCGGCAGATGTTAAATGGAACATGATGTAGCTAAGAACATGAAACACGTAAGAATGTTTGGAAGGCAGACATGACATAGCTAAGAATATGGAACACGTAAGAATGTATGGAAGGCAGACATGACATAGCTAAGAATATGGAACACGTAAAGATTCACTGAGGGCAAACATGACGCAGCTAAGAATATGGAACACGGACTTAGCATAGCTAAGAGCCTATTTAGACATAGCACATAGGCACTTATGTGTTAAGACTTAACCCAGATGGTAACATTAATATGGTTTGTCGCATACCTAAGAGAATGGAGCAGTGACATGTCATAACTAAGTGACTACAGACTACATAATTTTGACGACTCTGAGGAAAATGTCGTTTATATTACAATACCTTACAACTGTTAACACTTCATATAGAAATACATCACTTACGACTGTCAACACATTATAACACAGCAAAGAATTTTCCACAGATGTGACATAGCGTTTTACTAACTTGTAATTTTTCTGGCACCTTTGGTTAATAAAGTGCAGCTCAGCTCCTCTTCAGGGAGAGTGAGACGACTCACGCGAGAAATGTGTAATGTAACATGACCTCAGAGTTTATCCATATCAGATGGAAGGCTTTCATTCTTTCTCCTATCTTGAGCCAAGAGGAAGGGCTCTAAAAGCCTTCATGGACTGCTCTCACGGTTAATGAAACAAAATAGCAAGAGGACGCGTTTGAAGCGACGCAATGAAG